>NW_025957650.1:0-46991 GCF_023159225.1 Perognathus longimembris pacificus
AAACAAACAAAAAATTAGATAAACTCTCAGGAATAGATAAATAATAACAAAAAAATTGTAAAGTGGAGAAAGCAAGAGCGCGCGAATGCACTCAAGCAAACACAACCAGCACAGCACGATGCGTATTTTTTTAAATTGACAAAATAAATAAAAAATAAATCAAAAATAAAAATAAGTGGAAAAGGCGAGAGTGCGCGAGCACACAGGAGCAAAGACAAGCAGCGCAGCTTGATGCGTAGTAAAAAAAATAATAAATAGACAACTGGTCGACCTCATTAGAAATAAAAACCCAAAAGATTAGATAGACAAACAAACAAACACATAAATGTGGAGAGAAGGGCAGTGCACGCAGGAGCAAAAGTAAACAGCAGACAGACCTGAATCCTTATCTTTACAAGGTCGACCTCAGAACTTTGTTCAGTTTGTCTCGGTGACGGATAATGGAAGGAAGGGCAGGCAACTGGTCAACTTCATTTAAATAAACAAATAAAAAATAAGATAAACTCTCAGGAATAGATAAATAATAACAAAAAAATTGTAAAGTGGAGAAAGCGAGAGCGCGCGAATGCACTCAAGCAAACACAAACAGCACAGCACGATGCGTATTTTTTTTTAAATTGACAAAATAAATCAAAAATAAATCAAAAATAAAAATAAGTGGAAAATGCGAGAGTGCGCGAACACACAGGAGCAAAGACAAGCAGCGCAGCTTGATGCGTAGTAAAAAAAATAATAAATAGACAACTGGTCGACCTCATTAGAAATAAAAACCCAAAAGATTAGATAGACAAACAAACAAACACATAAATGTGGAGAGAAGGGCAGTGCACGCAGGAGCAAAGGTAAACAGCAGACAGACCTGAATCCTTATCTTTACAAGGTCGACCTCAGAACTTTGTTCAGTTTGTCTCGTTGACGGATAATGGAAGGAAGGGCAGGCAACTGGTCGACTTCATTTAAATAAACAAATAAAAAATAAGATAAACTCTCAGGAATAGATAAATAATAACAAAAAAATTGTAAAGTGGAGAAAGCGAGAGCGCGCGAATGCACTCAAGCAAACACAAACAGCACAGCACGATGCGTATTTTTTTTTAAATTGACAAAATAAATCAAAAATAAATCAAAAATAAAAATAAGTGGAAAAGGCGAGAGTGCGCGAGCACACAGGAGCAAAGAAAAGCAGCGCAGCTTGATGCGTAGTAAAAAAAATAATAAATAGACAACTGGTCGACCTCATTAGAAATAAAAACCCAAAAGATTAGATAGACAAACAAACAAACACATAAATGTGGAGAGAAGGGCAGTGCGCGCAGGAGCAAAGGTAAACAGCAGACAGACCTGAATCCTTATCTTTACAAGGTCGACCTCAGAACTTTGTTCAGTTTGTCTCGGTGACGGATAATGGAAGGAAGGGCAGGCAACTGGTCGACTTCATTTAAATAAACAAATAAAAAATAAGATAAACTCTCAGGAATAGATAAATAATATCAAAAAAATTGTAAAGTGGAGAAAGCGAGAGCGCGCGAATGCACTCAAGCAAACACAAACAGCACAGCACGATGCGTATTTTTTTTTAAATTGACAAAATAAATCAAAAATAAATCAAAAATAAAAATAAGTGGAAAAGGCGAGAGTGCGCGAGCACACAGGAGCAAAGACAAGCAGCGCAGCTTGATGCGTAGTAAAAAAAATAATAAATAGACAACTGGTCGACCTCATTAGAAATAAAAACCCAAAAGATTAGATAGACAAAAAAACAAACACATAAATGTGGAGAGAAGGGCAGTGCGCGCAGGAGCAAAGGTAAACAGCAGACAGACCTGAATCCTTATCTTTACAAGGTCGACCTCAGAACTTTGTTCAGTTTGTCTCGGTGACGGATAATGGAAGGAAGGGCAGGCAACTGGTCGACTTCATTTAAATAAACAAATAAAAAATAAGATAAACTCTCAGGAATAGATAAATAATAACAAAAAAATTGTAAAGTGGAGAAAGCGAGAGCGCGCGAATGCACTCAAGCAAACACAAACAGCACAGCACGATGCGTATTTTTTTTTAAATTGACAAAATAAATCAAAAATAAATCAAAAATAAAAATAAGTAGTAAAGGCGAGAGTGCGCGAGCACACAGGAGCAAAGACAAGCAGCGCAGCTTGATGCGTAGTAAAAAAAATAATAAATAGACAACTGGTCGACCTCATTAGAAATAAAAACCCAAAAGATTAGATTGACAAACAAACAAACACATAAATGTGGAGAGAAGGGCAGTGCGCGCAGGAGCAAAGGTAAACAGCAGACAGACCTGAATCCTTATCTTTACAAGGTCGACCTCAGAACTTTGTTCAGTTTGTCTCGGTGACGGATAATGGAAGGAAGGGCAGGCAACTGGTCGACTTCATTTAAATAAACAAATAAAAAATAAGATAAACTCTCAGGAATAGATAAATAATAACAAAAAATTGTAAAGTGGAGAAAGCGACAGCGCGCGAATGCACTCAAGCAAACACAAACAGCACAGCACGATGCGTATTTTTTTTTAAATTGACAAAATAAATCAAAAATAAATCAAAAATAAAAATAAGTGGAAAAGGCGAGAGTGCGCGAGCACACAGGAGCAAAGGCAAGCAGCGCAGCTTGATGCGTAGTAAAAAAAATAATAAATAGACAACTGGTCGACCTCATTAGAAATAATAACCCAAAAGATTAGATAGACAAAAAAACAAACACATAAATGTGGAGAGAAGGGCAGTGCGCGCAGGAGCAAAAGTAAACAGCAGACAGACCTGAATCCTTATCTTTACAAGGTCGACCTCAGAACTTTGTTCAGTTTGTCTCGGTGACGGATAATGGAAGGAAGGGCAGGCAAATGGTCGACTTCATTTAAATAAACAAATAAAAAATAAGTTAAACTCTCAGGAATAGATAAATAATAGCAAAAAAATTGTAAAGTGGAGAAAGCGAGAGCGCGCGAATGCACTCAAGCAAACACAAACAGCACAGCACGATGCGTATTTTTTTTAAATTGACAAAATAAATCAAAAATAAATCAAAAATAAAAATAAGTGGAAAATGCGAGAGTGCGCGAACACACAGGAGCAAAGACAAGCAGCGCAGCTTGATGCGTAGTAAAAAAAATAATAAATAGACAACTGGTCGACCTCATTAGAAATAAAAACCCAAAAGATTAGATAGACAAACAAACAAACACATAAATGTGGAGAGAAGGGCAGTGCGCGCAGGAGCAAAGGTAAACAGCAGACAGACCTGAATCCTTATCTTTACAAGGTCGACCTCAGAACTTTGTTCAGTTTGTCTCGTTGACGGATAATGGAAGGAAGGGCAGGCAACTGGTCGACTTCATTTAAATAAAGAAATAAAAAATAAGATAAACTCTCAGGAATAGATAAATAATAACAAAAAAATTGTAAAGTGGAGAAAGCGAGAGCGCGCGAATGCACTCAAGCAAACACAAACAGCACAGCACGATGCGTATTTTTTTTTAAATTGACAAAATAAATCAAAAATAAATCAAAAATAAAAATAAGTGGAAAAGGCGAGAGTGCGCGAGCACACAGGAGCAAAGACAAGCAGCGCAGCTTGATGCGTAGTAAAAAAAATAATAAATAGACAACTGGTCGACCTCATTAGAAATAAAAACCCAAAAGATTAGATTGACAAACAAACAAACACATAAATGTGGAGAGAAGGGCAGTGCGCGCAGGAGCAAAGGTAAACAGCAGACAGACCTGAATCCTTATCTTTACAAGGTCGACCTCAGAACTTTGTTCAGTTTGTCTCGGTGACGGATAATGGAAGGAAGGGCAGGCAACTGGTCGACTTCATTTAAATAAACAAACAAAAAATTAGATAAACTCTCAGGAATAGATAAATAATAACAAAAAAATGTAAAGTGGAGAAAGCAAGAGCGCGCGAATGCACTCAAGCAAACACAACCAGCACAGCACGATGCGTATTTTTTTAAATTGACAAAATAAATAAAAAATAAATCAAAAATAAAAATAAGTGGAAAAGGCGAGAGTGCGCGAGCACACAGGAGCAAAGACAAGCAGCGCAGCTTGATGCGTAGTAAAAAAAATAATAAATAGACAACTGGTCGACCTCATTAGAAATAAAAACCCAAAAGATTAGATAGACAAACAAACAAACACATAAATGTGGAGAGAAGGGCAGTGCACGCAGGAGCAAAAGTAAACAGCAGACAGACCTGAATCCTTATCTTTACAAGGTCGACCTCAGAACTTTGTTCAGTTTGTCTCGGTGACGGATAATGGAAGGAAGGGCAGGCAACTGGTCAACTTCATTTAAATAAACAAATAAAAAATAAGATAAACTCTCAGGAATAGCTAAATAATAACAAAAAATTGTAAAGTGGAGAAAGCGAGAGCGCGCGAATGCACTCAAGCAAACACAAACAGCACAGCACGATGCGTATTTTTTTTTAAATTGACAAAACAAATCAAAAATAAATCAAAAATAAAAATAAGTGGAAAATGCGAGAGTGCGCGAACACACAGGAGCAAAGACAAGCAGCGCAGCTTGATGCGTAGTAAAAAAAATAATAAATAGACAACTGGTCGACCTCATTAGAAATAAAAACCCAAAAGATTAGATAGACAAACAAACAAACACATAAATGTGGAGAGAAGGGCAGTGCACGCAGGAGCAAAGGTAAACAGCAGACAGACCTGAATCCTTATCTTTACAAGGTCGACCTCAGAACTTTGTTCAGTTTGTCTCGGTGACGGATAATGGAAGGAAGGGCAGGCAACTGGTCGACTTCATTTAAATAAACAAATAAAAAATAAGATAAACTCTCAGGAATAGATAAATAATAACAAAAAAATTGTAAAGTGGAGAAAGCGAGAGCGCGCGAATGCACTCAAGCAAACACAAACAGCACAGCACGATGCGTATTTTTTTTTAAATTGACAAAATAAATCAAAAATAAATCAAAAATAAAAATAAGTGGAAAAGGCGAGAGTGCGCGAGCACACAGGAGCAAAGACAAGCAGCGCAGCTTGATGCGTAGTAAAAAAAATAATAAATAGACAACTGGTCGACCTCATTAGAAATAAAAACCCAAAAGATTAGATAGACAAACAAACAAACACATAAATGTGGAGAGAAGGGCAGTGCGCGCAGGAGCAAAGGTAAACAGCAGACAGACCTGAATCCTTATCTTTACAAGGTCGACCTCAGAACTTTGTTCAGTTTGTCTCGTGACGGATAATGGAAGGAAGGGCAGGCAACTGGTCGACTTCATTTAAATAAACAAATAAAAAATAAGATAAACTCTCAGGAATAGATAAATAATAACAAAAAAATTGTAAAGTGGAGAAAGCGAGAGCGCGCGAATGCACTCAAGCAAACACAAACAGCACAGCACGATGCGTATTTTTTTTTAAATTGACAAAATAAATCAAAAATAAATCAAAAATAAAAATAAGTGGAAAAGGCGAGAGTGCGCGTGCACACAGGAGCAAAGACAAGCAGCGCAGCTTGATGCGTAGTAAAAAAAATAATAAATAGACAACTGGTCGACCTCATTAGAAATAAAAACCCAAAAGATTAGATAGACAAACAAACAAACACATAAATGTGGAGAGAAGGGCAGTGCGCGCAGGAGCAAAGGTAAACAGCAGACAGACCTGAATCCTTATCTTTACAAGGTCGACCTCAGAACTTTGTTCAGTTTGTCTCGGTGACGGATAATGGAAGGAAGGGCAGGCAACTGGTCGACTTCATTTAAATAAACAAATAAAAAATAAGATAAACTCTCAGGAATAGATAAATAATAACAAAAAAATTGTAAAGTGGAGAAAGCGAGAGCGCGCGAATGCACTCAAGCAAACACAAACAGCACAGCACGATGCGTTTTTTTTTAAATTGACAAAATAAATCAAAAATAAATCAAAAATAAAAATAAGTGGAAAAGGCGAGAGTGCGCGAGCACACAGGAGCAAAGGCAAGCAGCGCAGCTTGATGCGTAGTAAAAAAAATAATAAATAGACAACTGGTCGACCTCATTAGAAATAAAAACCCAAAAGATTAGATAGACAAAAAAACAAACACATAAATGTGGAGAGAAGGGCAGTGCGCGCAGGAGCAAAGGTAAACAGCAGACAGACCTGAATCCTTATCTTTACAAGGTCGACCTCAGAACTTTGTTCAGTTTGTCTCGGTGACGGATAATGGAAGGAAGGGCAGGCAACTGGTCGACTTCATTTAAATAAACAAATAAAAAATAAGATAAACTCTCAGGAATAGATAAATAATAACAAAAAAATTGTAAAGTGGAGAAAGCGAGAGCGCGCGAATGCACTCAAGCAAACACAAACAGCACAGCACGATGCGTATTTTTTTTTAAATTGACAAAATAAATAAAAAATAAATCAAAAATAAAAATAAGTGGAAAAGGCGAGAGTGCGCGAGCACACAGGAGCAAAGACAAGCAGCGCAGCTTGATGCGTAGTAAAAAAAATAATAAATAGACAACTGGTCGACCTCATTAGAAATAAAAACCCAAAAGATTAGATAGACAAACAAACAAACACATAAATGTGGAGAGAAGGGCAGTGCGCGCAGGAGCAAAGGTAAACAGCAGACAGACCTGAATCCTTATCTTTACAAGGTCGACCTCAGAACTTTGTTCAGTTTGTCTCGGTGACGGATAATGGAAGGAAGGGCAGGCAACTGGTCGACTTCATTTAAATAAACAAATAAAAAATAAGATAAACTCTCAGGAATAGATAAATAATAACAAAAAAATTGTAAAGTGGAGAAAGCGAGAGCGCGCGAATGCACTCAAGCAAACACAAACAGCACAGCACGATGCGTATTTTTTTTTAAATTGACAAAATAAATCAAAAATAAATCAAAAATAAAAATAAGTGGAAAAGGCGAGAGTGCGCGAGCACACAGGAGCAAAGACAAGCAGCGCAGCTTGATGCGTAGTAAAAAAAATAATAAATAGACAACTGGTCGACCTCATTAGAAATAAAAACCCAAAAGATTAGATAGACAAACAAACAAACACATAAATGTGGAGAGAAGGGCAGTGCGCGCAGGAGCAAAGGTAAACAGCAGACAGACCTGAATCCTTATCTTTACAAGGTCGACCTCAGAACTTTGTTCAGTTTGTCTCGGTGACGGATAATGGAAGGAAGGGCAGGCAACTGGTCGACTTCATTTAAATAAACAAATAAAAAATAAGATAAACTCTCAGGAATAGATAAATAATAACAAAAAATTGTAAAGTGGAGAAAGCGAGAGCGCGCGAATGCACTCAAGCAAACACAAACAGCACAGCACGATGCGTATTTTTTTTTAAATTGACAAAATAAATCAAAAATAAATCAAAAATAAAAATAAGTGGAAAAGGCGAGAGTGCGCGAGCACACAGGAGCAAAGACAAGCAGCGCAGCTTGATGCGTAGTAAAAAAAATAATAAATAGACAACTGGTCGACCTCATTAGAAATAAAACCCAAAAGATTAGATAGACAAACAAACAAACACATAAATGTGGAGAGAAGGGCAGTGCGCGCAGGAGCAAAGGTAAACAGCAGACAGACCTGAATCCTTATCTTTACAAGGTCGACCTCAGAACTTTGTTCAGTTTGTCTCGGTGACGGATAATGGAAGGAAGGGCAGGCAAATGGTCGACTTCATTTAAATAAACAAATAAAAAATAAGATAAACTCTCAGGAATAGATAAATAATAACAAAAAAATTGTAAAGTGGAGAAAGCGAAGCGCGCGAATGCACTCAAGCAAACACAAACAGCACAGCACGATGCGTATTTTTTTTTAAATTGACAAAATAAATCAAAAATAAATCAAAAATAAAAATAAGTGGAAAAGGCGAGAGTGCGCGAGCACACAGGAGCAAAGACAAGCAGCGCAGCTTGATGCGTAGTAAAAAAAATAATAAATAGACAACTGGTCGACCTCATTAGAAATAAAACCCAAAAGATTAGATAGACAAACAAACAAACACATAAATGTGGAGAGAAGGGCAGTGCGCGCAGGAGCAAAGGTAAACAGCAGACAGACCTGAATCCTTATCTTTACAAGGTCGACCTCAGAACTTTGTTCAGTTTGTCTCGGTGACGGATAATGGAAGGAAGGGCAGGCAACTGGTCGACTTCATTTAAATAAACAAATAAAAAATAAGATAAACTCTCAGGAATAGATAAATAATAACAAAAAAATTGTAAAGTGGAGAAAGCGAGAGCGCGCGAATGCACTCAAGCAAACACAAACAGCACAGCACGATGCGTATTTTTTTTAAATTGACAAAATAAATCAAAAATAAATCAAAAATAAAAATAAGTGGAAAAGGCGAGAGTGCGCGAGCACACAGGAGCAAAGACAAGCAGCGCAGCTTGATGCGTAGTAAAAAAAATAATAAATAGACAACTGGTCGACCTCATTAGAAATAAAAACCCAAAAGATTAGATAGACAAACAAACAAACACATAAATGTGGAGAGAAGGGCAGTGCGCGCAGGAGCAAAGGTAAACAGCAGACAGACCTGAATCCTTATCTTTACAAGGTCGACCTCAGAACTTTGTTCAGTTTGTCTCGGTTGACGGATAATGGAAGGAAGGGCAGGCAACTGGTCGACTTCATTTAAATAAACAAACAAAAAATTAGATAAACTCTCAGGAATAGATAAATAATAACAAAAAAATTGTAAAGTGGAGAAAGCGAGAGCGCGCGAATGCACTCAAGCAAACACAAACAGCACAGCACGATGCGTATTTTTTTAAATTGACAAAATAAATAAAAAATAAATCAAAAATAAAAATAAGTGGAAAAGGCGAGAGTGCGCGAGCACACAGGAGCAAAGACAAGCAGCGCAGCTTGATGCGTAGTAAAAAAAATAATAAATAGACAACTGGTCGACCTCATTAGAAATAAAAACCCAAAAGATTAGATAGACAAACAAACAAACACATAAATGTGGAGAGAAGGGCAGTGCACGCAGGAGCAAAAGTAAACAGCAGACAGACCTGAATCCTTATCTTTACAAGGTCGACCTCAGAACTTTGTTCAGTTTGTCTCGGTGACGGATAATGGAAGGAAGGGCAGGCAACTGGTCAACTTCATTTAAATAAACAAATAAAAAATAAGATAAACTCTCAGGAATAGATAAATAATAACAAAAAAATTGTAAAGTGGAGAAAGCGAGAGCGCGCGAATGCACTCAAGCAAACACAAACAGCACAGCACGATGCGTATTTTTTTTAAATTGACAAAATAAATCAAAAATAAATCAAAAATAAAAATAAGTGGAAAAGGCGAGAGTGCGCGAGCACACAGGAGCAAAGACAAGCAGCGCAGCTTGATGCGTAGTAAAAAAAATAATAAATAGACAACTGGTCGACCTCATTAGAAATAAAAACCCAAAAGATTAGATAGACAAACAAACAAACACATAAATGTGGAGAGAAGGGCAGTGCACGCAGGAGCAAAGGTAAACAGCAGACAGACCTGAATCCTTATCTTTACAAGGTCGACCTCAGAACTTTGTTCAGTTTGTCTCGTGACGGATAATGGAAGGAAGGGCAGGCAACTGGTCGACTTCATTTAAATAAACAAATAAAAAATAAGATAAACTCTCAGGAATAGATAAATAATAACAAAAAATTGTAAAGTGGAGAAAGCGAGAGCGCGCGAATGCACTCAAGCAAACACAAACAGCACAGCACGATGCGTATTTTTTTTTAAATTGACAAAATAAATCAAAAATAAATCAAAAATAAAAATAAGTGGAAAAGCGAGAGTGCGCGACACACAGGAGCAAAGACAAGCAGCGCAGCTTGATGCGTAGTAAAAAAAATAATAAATAGACAACTGGTCGACCTCATTAGAAATAAAAACCCAAAAGATTAGATAGACAAACAAACAAACACATAAATGTGGAGAGAAGGGCAGTGCGCGCAGGAGCAAAGGTAAACAGCAGACAGACCTGAATCCTTATCTTTACAAGGTCGACCTCAGAACTTTGTTCAGTTTGTCTCGTGACGGATAATGGAAGGAAGGGCAGGCAACTGGTCGACTTCATTTAAATAAACAAATAAAAAATAAGATAAACTCTCAGGAATAGATAAATAATAACAAAAAAATTGTAAAGTGGAGAAAGCGAGAGCGCGCGAATGCACTCAAGCAAACACAAACAGCACAGCACGATGCGTATTTTTTTTTAAATTGACAAAATAAATCAAAAATAAATCAAAAATAAAAATAAGTGGAAAAGGCGAGAGTGCGCGAGCACACAGGAGCAAAGACAAGCAGCGCAGCTTGATGCGTAGTAAAAAAAATAATAAATAGACAACTGGTCGACCTCATTAGAAATAAAAACCCAAAAGATTAGATAGACAAACAAACAAACACATAAATGTGGAGAGAAGGGCAGTGCGCGCAGGAGCAAAGGTAAACAGCAGACAGACCTGAATCCTTATCTTTACAAGGTCGACCTCAGAACTTTGTTCAGTTTGTCTCGGTGACGGATAATGGAAGGAAGGGCAGGCAACTGGTCGACTTCATTTAAATAAACAAATAAAAAATAAGATAAACTCTCAGGAATAGATAAATAATAACAAAAAAATTGTAAAGTGGAGAAAGCGAGAGCGCGCGAATGCACTCAAGCAAACACAAACAGCACAGCACGATGCGTATTTTTTTTAAATTGACAAAATAAATCAAAAATAAATCAAAAATAAAAATAAGTGGAAAAGGCGAGAGTGCGCGAGCACACAGGAGCAAAGACAAGCAGCGCAGCTTGATGCGTAGTAAAAAAAATAATAAATAGACAACTGGTCGACCTCATTAGAAATAAAAACCCAAAAGATTAGATAGACAAAAAAACAAACACATAAATGTGGAGAGAAGGGCAGTGCGCGCAGGAGCAAAGGTAAACAGCAGACAGACCTGAATCCTTATCTTTACAAGGTCGACCTCAGAACTTTGTTCAGTTTGTCTCGGTGACGGATAATGGAAGGAAGGGCAGGCAACTGGTCGACTTCATTTAAATAAACAAATAAAAAATAAGATAAACTCTCAGGAATAGATAAATAATAACAAAAAAATTGTAAAGTGGAGAAAGCGAGAGCGCGCGAATGCACTCAAGCAAACACAAACAGCACAGCACGATGCGTATTTTTTTTTAAATTGACAAAATAAATCAAAAATAAATCAAAAATAAAAATAAGTGGAAAAGGCGAGAGTGCGCGAGCACACAGGAGCAAAGACAAGCAGCGCAGCTTGATGCGTAGTAAAAAAAATAATAAATAGACAACTGGTCGACCTCATTAGAAATAAAAACCCAAAAGATTAGATAGACAAACAAACAAACACATAAATGTGGAGAGAAGGGCAGTGCACGCAGGAGCAAAGGTAAACAGCAGACAGACCTGAATCCTTATCTTTACAAGGTCGACCTCAGAACTTTGTTCAGTTTGTCTCGTGACGGATAATGGAAGGAAGGGCAGGCAACTGGTCGACTTCATTTAAATAAACAAATAAAAAATAAGATAAACTCTCAGGAATAGATAAATAATAACAAAAAAATTGTAAAGTGGAGAAAGCGAGAGCGCGCGAATGCACTCAAGCAAACACAAACAGCACAGCACGATGCGTATTTTTTTTTAAATTGACAAAATAAATCAAAAATAAATCAAAAATAAAAATAAGTGGAAAAGGCGAGAGTGCGCGAGCACACAGGAGCAAAGACAAGCAGCGCAGCTTGATGCGTAGTAAAAAAAATAATAAATAGACAACTGGTCGACCTCATTAGAAATAAAAACCCAAAAGATTAGATAGCCAAACAAACAAACACATAAATGTGGAGAGAAGGGCAGTGCGCGCAGGAGCAAAGGTAAACAGCAGACAGACCTGAATCCTTATCTTTACAAGGTCGACCTCAGAACTTTGTTCAGTTTGTCTCCGTGACGGACAATGGAAGGAAGGGCAGGCAAATGGTCGACTTCATTTAAATAAACAAATAAAAAATAAGATAAACTCTCAGGAATAGATAAATAATAACAAAAAAATTGTAAAGTGGAGAAAGCGTGAGCGCGCGAATGCACTCAAGCAAACACAAACAGCACAGCACGATGCGTATTTTTTTTTAAATTGACAAAATAAATCAAAAATAAATCAAAAATAAAAATAAGTGGAAAAGGCGAGAGTGCGCGTGCACACAGGAGCAAAGACAAGCAGCGCAGCTTGATGCGTAGTAAAAAAAATAATAAATAGACAACTGGTCGACCTCATTAGAAATAGAAACCCAAAAGATTAGATAGACAAACAAACAAACACATAAATGTGGAGAGAAGGGCAGTGCGCGCAGGAGCAAAGGTAAACAGCAGACAGACCTGAATCCTTATCTTTACAAGGTCGACCTCAGAACTTTGTTCAGTTTGTCTCGTGACGGATAATGGAAGGAAGGGCAGGCAACTGGTCGACTTCATTTAAATAAACAAATAAAAAATAAGATAAACTCTCAGGAATAGATAAATAATAACAAAAAAATTGTAAAGTGGAGAAAGCGAGAGCGCGCGAATGCACTCAAGCAAACACAAACAGCACAGCACGATGCGTATTTTTTTTTAAATTGACAAAATAAATCAAAAATAAATCAAAAATAAAAATAAGTGGAAAAGGCGAGAGTGCGCGAGCACACAGGAGCAAAGACAAGCAGCGCAGCTTGATGCGTAGTAAAAAAAATAATAAATAGACAACTGGTCGACCTCATTAGAAATAAAAACCCAAAAGATTAGATAGACAAACAAACAAACACATAAATGTGGAGAGAAGGGCAGTGCGCGCAGGAGCAAAGGTAAACAGCAGACAGACCTGAATCCTTATCTTTACAAGGTCGACCTCAGAACTTTGTTCAGTTTGTCTCGGTGACGGATAATGGAAGGAAGGGCAGGCAACTGGTCGACTTCATTTAAATAAACAAACAAAAAATTAGATAAACTCTCAGGAATAGATAAATAATAACAAAAAAATTGTAAAGTGGAGAAAGCGAGAGCGCGCGAATGCACTCAAGCAAACACAAACAGCACAGCACGATGCGTATTTTTTTAAATTGACAAAATAAATAAAAAATAAATCAAAAATAAAAATAAGTGGAAAAGGCGAGAGTGCGCGAGCACACAGGAGCAAAGACAAGCAGCGCAGCTTGATGCGTAGTAAAAAAAATAATAAATAGACAACTGGTCGACCTCATTAGAAATAAAAACCCAAAAGATTAGATAGACAAACAAACAAACACATAAATGTGGAGAGAAGGGCAGTGCACGCAGGAGCAAAAGTAAACAGCAGACAGACCTGAATCCTTATCTTTACAAGGTCGACCTCAGAACTTTGTTCAGTTTGTCTCGGTGACGGATAATGGAAGGAAGGGCAGGCAACTGGTCAACTTCATTTAAATAAACAAATAAAAAATAAGATAAACTCTCAGGAATAGATAAATAATAACAAAAAAATTGTAAAGTGGAGAAAGCGAGAGCGCGCGAATGCACTCAAGCAAACACAAACAGCACAGCACGATGCGTATTTTTTTTTAAATTGACAAAATAAATCAAAAATAAATCAAAAATAAAAATAAGTGGAAAAGGCGAGAGTGCGCGAGCACACAGGAGCAAAGACAAGCAGCGCAGCTTGATGCGTAGTAAAAAAAATAATAAATAGACAACTGGTCGACCTCATTAGAAATAAAAACCCAAAAGATTAGATAGACAAACAAACAAACACATAAATGTGGAGAGAAGGGCAGTGCACGCAGGAGCAAAGGTAAACAGCAGACAGACCTGAATCCTTATCTTTACAAGGTCGACCTCAGAACTTTGTTCAGTTTGTCTCGTGACGGATAATGGAAGGAAGGGCAGGCAACTGGTCGACTTCATTTAAATAAACAAATAAAAAATAAGATAAACTCTCAGGAATAGATAAATAATAACAAAAAAATTGTAAAGTGGAGAAAGCGAGAGCGCGCGAATGCACTCAAGCAAACACAAACAGCACAGCACGATGCGTATTTTTTTTAAATTGACAAAATAAATCAAAAATAAATCAAAAATAAAAATAAGTGGAAAAGGCGAGAGTGCGCGAGCACACAGGAGCAAAGAAAGCAGCGCAGCTTGATGCGTAGTAAAAAAAATAATAAATAGACAACTGGTCGACCTCATTAGAAATAAAAACCCAAAAGATTAGATAGACAAACAAACAAACACATAAATGTGGAGAGAAGGGCAGTGCGCGCAGGAGCAAAGGTAAACAGCAGACAGACCTGAATCCTTATCTTTACAAGGTCGACCTCAGAACTTTGTTCAGTTTGTCTCGTGACGGATAATGGAAGGAAGGGCAGGCAACTGGTCGACTTCATTTAAATAAACAAATAAAAAATAAGATAAACTCTCAGGAATAGATAAATAATAACAAAAAATTGTAAAGTGGAGAAAGCGTGAGCGCGCGAATGCACTCAAGCAAACACAAACAGCACAGCACGATGCGTATTTTTTTTTAAATTGACAAAATAAATCAAAAATAAATCAAAAATAAAAATAAGTGGAAAATGCGAGAGTGCGCGTGCACACAGGAGCAAAGACAAGCAGCGCAGCTTGATGCGTAGTAAAAAAAATAATAAATAGACAACTGGTCGACCTCATTAGAAATAAAAACCCAAAAGATTAGATAGACAAACAAACAAACACATAAATGTGGAGAGAAGGGCAGTGCGCGCAGGAGCAAAGGTAAACAGCAGACAGACCTGAATCCTTATCTTTACAAGGTCGACCTCAGAACTTTGTTCAGTTTGTCTCGGTGACGGATAATGGAAGGAAGGGCAGGCAACTGGTCGACTTCATTTAAATAAACAAATAAAAAATAAGATAAACTCTCAGGAATAGATAAATAATAACAAAAAAATTGTAAAGTGGAGAAAGCGAGAGCGCGCGAATGCACTCAAGCAAACACAAACAGCACAGCACGATGCGTATTTTTTTTAAATTGACAAAATAAATCAAAAATAAATCAAAAATAAAAATAAGTGGAAAAGGCGAGAGTGCGCGAGCACACAGGAGCAAAGACAAGCAGCGCAGCTTGATGCGTAGTAAAAAAAATAATAAATAGACAACTGGTCGACCTCATTAGAAATAAAAACCCAAAAGATTAGATAGACAAACAAACAAACACATAAATGTGGAGAGAAGGGCAGTGCGCGCAGGAGCAAAGGTAAACAGCAGACAGACCTGAATCCTTATCTTTACAAGGTCGACCTCAGAACTTTGTTCAGTTTGTCTCGGTTGACGGATAATGGAAGGAAGGGCAGGCAACTGGTCGACTTCATTTAAATAAACAAATAAAAAATAAGATAAACTCTCAGGAATAGATAAATAATAACAAAAAAATTGTAAAGTGGAGAAAGCGAGAGCGCGCGAATGCACTCAAGCAAACACAAACAGCACAGCACGATGCGTATTTTTTTTTAAATTGACAAAATAAATCAAAAATAAATCAAAAATAAAAATAAGTGGAAAAGGCGAGAGTGCGCGAGCACACAGGAGCAAAGACAAGCAGCGCAGCTTGATGCGTAGTAAAAAAAATAATAAATAGACAACTGGTCGACCTCATTAGAAATAAAAACCCAAAAGATTAGATAGACAAACAAACAAACACATAAATGTGGAGAGAAGGGCAGTGCGCGCAGGAGCAAAGGTAAACAGCAGACAGACCTGAATCCTTATCTTTACAAGGTCGACCTCAGAACTTTGTTCAGTTTGTCTCGGTGACGGATAATGGAAGGAAGGGCAGGCAACTGGTCGACTTCATTTAAATAAACAAATAAAAAATAAGATAAACTCTCAGGAATAGATAAATAATAACAAAAAAATTGTAAAGTGGAGAAAGCGAGAGCGCGCGAATGCACTCAAGCAAACACAAACAGCACAGCACGATGCGTATTTTTTTTTAAATTGACAAAATAAATCAAAAATAAATCAAAAATAAAAATAAGTGGAAAAGGCGAGAGTGCGCGAGCACACAGGAGCAAAGACAAGCAGCGCAGCTTGATGCGTAGTAAAAAAAATAATAAATAGACAACTGGTCGACCTCATTAGAAATAAAAACCCAAAAGATTAGATAGACAAACAAACAAACACATAAATGTGGAGAGAAGGGCAGTGCGCGCAGGAGCAAAGGTAAACAGCAGACAGACCTGAATCCTTATCTTTACAAGGTCGACCTCAGAACTTTGTTCAGTTTGTCTCGGTGACGGATAATGGAAGGAAGGGCAGGCAACTGGTCGACTTCATTTAAATAAACAAATAAAAAATAAGATAAACTCTCAGGAATAGATAAATAATAACAAAAAAATTGTAAAGTGGAGAAAGCGAGAGCGCGCGAATGCACTCAAGCAAACACAAACAGCACAGCACGATGCGTATTTTTTTTTAAATTGACAAAATAAATCAAAAATAAATCAAAAATAAAAATAAGTGGAAAAGGCGAGAGTGCGCGAGCACACAGGAGCAAAGACAAGCAGCGCAGCTTGATGCGTAGTAAAAAAAATAATAAATAGACAACTGGTCGACCTCATTAGAAATAAAAACCCAAAAGATTAGATAGACAAACAAACAAACACATAAATGTGGAGAGAAGGGCAGTGCGCGCAGGAGCAAAGGTAAACAGCAGACAGACCTGAATCCTTATCTTTACAAGGTCGACCTCAGAACTTTGTTCAGTTTGTCTCCGTGACGGACAATGGAAGGAAGGGCAGGCAAATGGTCGACTTCATTTAAATAAACAAATAAAAAATAAGATAAACTCTCAGGAATAGATAAATAATAACAAAAAAATTGTAAAGTGGAGAAAGCGTGAGCGCGCGAATGCACTCAAGCAAACACAAACAGCACAGCACGATGCGTATTTTTTTTTAAATTGACAAAATAAATCAAAAATAAATCAAAAATAAAAATAAGTGGAAAAGGCGAGAGTGCGCGTGCACACAGGAGCAAAGACAAGCAGCGCAGCTTGATGCGTAGTAAAAAAAATAATAAATAGACAACTGGTCGACCTCATTAGAAATAGAAACCCAAAAGATTAGATAGACAAACAAACAAACACATAAATGTGGAGAGAAGGGCAGTGCGCGCAGGAGCAAAGGTAAACAGCAGACAGACCTTAATCCTTATCTTTACAAGGTCGACCTCAGAACTTTGTTCAGTTTGTCTCGGTGACGGATAATGGAAGGAAGGGCAGGCAACTGGTCGACTTCATTTAAATAAACAAATAAAAAATAAGATAAACTCTCAGGAATAGATAAATAATAACAAAAAAATTGTAAAGTGGAGAAAGCGAGAGCGCGCGAATGCACTCAAGCAAACACAAACAGCACAGCACGATGCGTATTTTTTTTAAATTGACAAAATAAATCAAAAATAAATCAAAAATAAAAATAAGTGGAAAAGGCGAGAGTGCGCGAGCACACAGGAGCAAAGGCAAGCAGCGCAGCTTGATGCGTAGTAAAAAAAATAATAAATAGACAACTGGTCGACCTCATTAGAAATAAAAACCCAAAAGATTAGATAGACAAAAAAACAAACACATAAATGTGGAGAGAAGGGCAGTGCGCGCAGGAGCAAAGGTAAACAGCAGACAGACCTGAATCCTTATCTTTACAAGGTCGACCTCAGAACTTTGTTCAGTTTGTCTCGGTTGACGGATAATGGAAGGAAGGGCAGGCAACTGGTCGACTTCATTTAAATAAACAAACAAAAAATTAGATAAACTCTCAGGAATAGATAAATAATAACAAAAAAATTGTAAAGTGTAGAAAGCGAGAGCGCGCGAATGCACTCAAGCAAACACAAACAGCACAGCACGATGCGTATTTTTTTAAATTGACAAAATAAATAAAAAATAAATCAAAAATAAAAATAAGTGGAAAAGGCGAGAGTGCGCGAGCACACAGGAGCAAAGACAAGCAGCGAAGCTTGATGGGTATTAAAAAAAATAATAAATAGACAACTGGTCGACCTCATTAGAAATAAAAACCCAAAAGATTAGATAGACAAACAAACAAACACATAAATGTGGAGAGAAGGGCAGTGCACGCAGGAGCAAAAGTAAACAGCAGACAGACCTGAATCCTTATCTTTACAAGGTCGACCTCAGAACTTTGTTCAGTTTGTCTCGTAGACGGATAATGGAAGGAAGGGCAGGCAACTGGTCAACTTCATTTAAATAAACAAATAAAAAATAAGATAAACTCTCAGGAATAGATAAATAATAACAAAAAAATTGTAAAGTGGAGAAAGCGAGAGCGCGCGAATGCACTCAAGCAAACACAAACAGCACAGCACGATGCGTATTTTTTTTTAAATTGACAAAATAAATCAAAAATAAATCAAAAATAAAAATAAGTGGAAAAGGCGAGAGTGCGCGAGCACACAGGAGCAAAGAAAAGCAGCGCAGCTTGATGCGTAGTAAAAAAAAATAATAAATAGACAACTGGTCGACCTCATTAGAAATAAAAACCCAAAAGATTAGATAGCCAAACAAACAAACACATAAATGTGGAGAGAAGGGCAGTGCGCGCAGGAGCAAAGGTAAACAGCAGACAGACCTGAATCCTTATCTTTACAAGGTCGACCTCAGAACTTTGTTCAGTTTGTCTCCGTGACGGACAATGGAAGGAAGGGCAGGCAAATGGTCGACTTCATTTAAATAAACAAATAAAAAATAAGATAAACTCTCAGGAATAGATAAATAATAACAAAAAATTGTAAAGTGGAGAAAGCGAGAGCGCGCGAATGCACTCAAGCAAACACAAACAGCACAGCACGATGCGTATTTTTTTTTAAATTGACAAAATAAATCAAAAATAAATCAAAAATAAAAATAAGTGGAAAAGCGAGAGTGCGCGTGCACACAGGAGCAAAGACAAGCAGCGCAGCTTGATGCGTAGTAAAAAAAATAATAAATAGACAACTGGTCGACCTCATTAGAAATAAAACCCAAAAGATTAGATAGACAAACAAACAAACACATAAATGTGGAGAGAAGGGCAGTGCGCGCAGGAGCAAAGGTAAACAGCAGACAGACCTGAATCCTTATCTTTACAAGGTCGACCTCAGAACTTTGTTCAGTTTGTCTCGGTGACGGATAATGGAAGGAAGGGCAGGCAACTGGTCGACTTCATTTAAATAAACAAATAAAAAATAAGATAAACTCTCAGGAATAGATAAATAATAACAAAAAAATTGTAAAGTGGAGAAAGCAAGAGCGCGCGAATGCACTCAAGCAAACACAAACAGCACAGCACGATGCGTATTTTTTTTTAAATTGACAAAATAAATCAAAAATAAATCAAAAATAAAAATAAGTGGAAAAGGCGAGAGTGCGCGAGCACACAGGAGCAAAGACAAGCAGCGCAGCTTGATGCGTAGTAAAAAAAATAATAAATAGACAACTGGTCGACCTCATTAGAAATAAAAACCCAAAAGATTAGATAGACAAACAAACAAACACATAAATGTGGAGAGAAGGGCAGTGCGCGCAGGAGCAAAGTAAACAGCAGACAGACCTGAATCCTTATCTTTACAAGGTCGACCTCAGAACTTTGTTCAGTTTGTCTCGGTGACGGATAATGGAAGGAAGGGCAGGCAACTGGTCGACTTCATTTAAATAAACAAATAAAAAATAAGATAAACTCTCAGGAATAGATAAATAATAACAAAAAAATTGTAAAGTGGAGAAAGCGAGAGCGCGCGAATGCACTCAAGCAAACACAAACAGCACAGCACGATGCGTATTTTTTTTAAATTGACAAAATAAATCAAAAATAAATCAAAAATAAAAATAAGTGGAAAATGCGAGAGTGCGCGAACACACAGGAGCAAAGACAAGCAGCGCAGCTTGATGCGTAGTAAAAAAAATAATAAATAGACAACTGGTCGACCTCATTAGAAATAAAAACCCAAAAGATTAGATAGACAAACAAACAAACACATAAATGTGGAGAGAAGGGCAGTGCGCGCAGGAGCAAAGGTAAACAGCAGACAGACCTGAATCCTTATCTTTACAAGGTCGACCTCAGAACTTTGTTCAGTTTGTCTCGGTTGACGGATAATGGAAGGAAGGGCAGGCAACTGGTCGACTTCATTTAAATAAACAAATAAAAAATAAGATAAACTCTCAGGAATAGATAAATAATAACAAAAAAATTGTAAAGTGGAGAAAGCGAGAGCGCGCGAATGCACTCAAGCAAACACAAACAGCACAGCACGATGCGTATTTTTTTTTAAATTGACAAAATAAATCAAAAATAAATCAAAAATAAAAATAAGTGGAAAAGGCGAGAGTGCGCGAGCACACAGGAGCAAAGACAAGCAGCGCAGCTTGATGCGTAGTAAAAAAAATAATAAATAGACAACTGGTCGACCTCATTAGAAATAAAAACCCAAAAGATTAGATAGACAAACAAACAAACACATAAATGTGGAGAGAAGGGCAGTGCGCGCAGGAGCAAAGGTAAACAGCAGACAGACCTGAATCCTTATCTTTACAAGGTCGACCTCAGAACTTTGTTCAGTTTGTCTCGTGACGGATAATGGAAGGAAGGGCAGGCAACTGGTCGACTTCATTTAAATAAACAAATAAAAAATAAGATAAACTCTCAGGAATAGATAAATAATAACAAAAAAATTGTAAAGTGGAGAAAGCGAGAGCGCGCGAATGCACTCAAGCAAACACAAACAGCACAGCACGATGCGTATTTTTTTTTAAATTGACAAAATAAATCAAAAATAAATCAAAAATAAAAATAAGTGGAAAAGGCGAGAGTGCGCGAGCACACAGGAGCAAAGACAAGCAGCGCAGCTTGATGCGTAGTAAAAAAAATAATAAATAGACAACTGGTCGACCTCATTAGAAATAAAAACCCAAAAGATTAGATAGACAAACAAACAAACACATAAATGTGGAGAGAAGGGCAGTGCGCGCAGGAGCAAAGGTAAACAGCAGACAGACCTGAATCCTTATCTTTACAAGGTCGACCTCAGAACTTTGTTCAGTTTGTCTCGGTGACGGATAATGGAAGGAAGGGCAGGCAAATGGTCGACTTCATTTAAATAAACAAATAAAAAATAAGATAAACTCTCAGGAATAGATAAATAATAACAAAAAAATTGTAAAGTGGAGAAAGCGAGAGCGCGCGAATGCACTCAAGCAAACACAAACAGCACAGCACGATGCGTATTTTTTTTTAAATTGACAAAATAAATCAAAAATAAATCAAAAATAAAAATAAGTGGAAAAGGCGAGAGTGCGCGTGCACACAGGAGCAAAGACAAGCAGCGCAGCTTGATGCGTAGTAAAAAAAATAATAAATAGACAACTGGTCGACCTCATTAGAAATAAAAACCCAAAAGATTAGATAGACAAACAAACAAACACATAAATGTGGAGAGAAGGGCAGTGCGCGCAGGAGCAAAGGTAAACAGCAGACAGACCTGAATCCTTATCTTTACAAGGTCGACCTCAGAACTTTGTTCAGTTTGTCTCGTGACGGATAATGGAAGGAAGGGCAGGCAACTGGTCGACTTCATTTAAATAAACAAATAAAAAATAAGATAAACTCTCAGGAATAGATAAATAATAACAAAAAAATTGTAAAGTGGAGAAAGCGAGAGCGCGCGAATGCACTCAAGCAAACACAAACAGCACAGCACGATGCGTATTTTTTTTTAAATTGACAAAATAAATCAAAAATAAATCAAAAATAAAAATAAGTGGAAAAGGCGAGAGTGCGCGAGCACACAGGAGCAAAGACAAGCAGCGCAGCTTGATGCGTAGTAAAAAAAATAATAAATAGACAACTGGTCGACCTCATTAGAAATAAAAACCCAAAAGATTAGATAGACAAACAAACAAACACATAAATGTGGAGAGAAGGGCAGTGCGCGCAGGAGCAAAGGTAAACAGCAGACAGACCTGAATCCTTATCTTTACAAGGTCGACCTCAGAACTTTGTTCAGTTTGTCTCGGTGACGGATAATGGAAGGAAGGGCAGGCAACTGGTCGACTTCATTTAAATAAACAAACAAAAAATAAGATAAACTCTCAGGAATAGATAAATAATAACAAAAAAATTGTAAAGTGGAGAAAGCGAGAGCGCGCGAATGCACTCAAGCAAACACAAACAGCACAGCACGATGCGTATTTTTTTAAATTGACAAAATAAATAAAAAATAAATCAAAAATAAAAATAAGTGGAAAAGGCGAGAGTGCGCGAGCACACAGGAGCAAAGACAAGCAGCGCAGCTTGATGCGTAGTAAAAAAAATAATAAATAGACAACTGGTCGACCTCATTAGAAATAAAAACCCAAAAGATTAGATAGACAAACAAACAAACACATAAATGTGGAGAGAAGGGCAGTGCGCGCAGGAGCAAAGGTAAACAGCAGACAGACCTGAATCCTTATCTTTACAAGGTCGACCTCAGAACTTTGTTCAGTTTGTCTCGGTGACGGATAATGGAAGGAAGGGCAGGCAACTGGTCGACTTCATTTAAATAAACAAATAAAAAATAAGATAAACTCTCAGGAATAGATAAATAATAACAAAAAAATTGTAAAGTGGAGAAAGCGAGAGCGCGCGAATGCACTCAAGCAAACACAAACAGCACAGCACGATGCGTATTTTTTTTTAAATTGACAAAATAAATCAAAAATAAATCAAAAATAAAAATAAGTGGAAAAGGCGAGAGTGCGCGAGCACACAGGAGCAAAGACAAGCAGCGCAGCTTGATGCGTAGTAAAAAAAATAATAAATAGACAACTGGTCGACCTCATTAGAAATAAAAACCCAAAAGATTAGATAGACAAACAAACAAACACATAAATGTGGAGAGAAGGGCAGTGCACGCAGGAGCAAAGGTAAACAGCAGACAGACCTGAATCCTTATCTTTACAAGGTCGACCTCAGAACTTTGTTCAGTTTGTCTCGTGACGGATAATGGAAGGAAGGGCAGGCAACTGGTCGACTTCATTTAAATAAACAAATAAAAAATAAGATAAACTCTCAGGAATAGATAAATAATAACAAAAAAATTGTAAAGTGGAGAAAGCGAGAGCGCGCGAATGCACTCAAGCAAACACAAACAGCACAGCACGATGCGTATTTTTTTTTAAATTGACAAAATAAATCAAAAATAAATCAAAAATAAAAATAAGTGGAAAAGGCGAGAGTGCGCGAGCACACAGGAGCAAAGAAAAGCAGCGCAGCTTGATGCGTAGTAAAAAAAATAATAAATAGACAACTGGTCGACCTCATTAGAAATAAAAACCCAAAAGATTAGATAGCCAAACAAACAAACACATAAATGTGGAGAGAAGGGCAGTGCGCGCAGGAGCAAAGGTAAACAGCAGACAGACCTGAATCCTTATCTTTACAAGGTCGACCTCAGAACTTTGTTCAGTTTGTCTCCGTGACGGACAATGGAAGGAAGGGCAGGCAAATGGTCGACTTCATTTAAATAAACAAATAAAAAATAAGATAAACTCTCAGGAATAGATAAATAATAACAAAAAATTGTAAAGTGGAGAAAGCGTGAGCGCGCGAATGCACTCAAGCAAACACAAACAGCACAGCACGATGCGTATTTTTTTTTAAATTGACAAAATAAATCAAAAATAAATCAAAAATAAAAATAAGTGGAAAAGCGAGAGTGCGCGTGCACACAGGAGCAAAGACAAGCAGCGCAGCTTGATGCGTAGTAAAAAAAATAATAAATAGACAACTGGTCGACCTCATTAGAAATAGAAACCCAAAAGATTAGATAGACAAACAAACAAACACATAAATGTGGAGAGAAGGGCAGTGCGCGCAGGAGCAAAGGTAAACAGCAGACAGACCTGAATCCTTATCTTTACAAGGTCGACCTCAGAACTTTGTTCAGTTTGTCTCGGTGACGGATAATGGAAGGAAGGGCAGGCAACTGGTCGACTTCATTTAAATAAACAAATAAAAAATAAGATAAACTCTCAGGAATAGATAAATAATAACAAAAAAATTGTAAAGTGGAGAAAGCGAGAGCGCGCGAATGCACTCAAGCAAACACAAACAGCACAGCACGATGCGTATTTTTTTTAAATTGACAAAATAAATCAAAAATAAATCAAAAATAAAAATAAGTGGAAAAGGCGAGAGTGCGCGAGCACACAGGAGCAAAGACAAGCAGCGCAGCTTGATGCGTAGTAAAAAAAATAATAAATAGACAACTGGTCGACCTCATTAGAAATAAAAACCCAAAAGATTAGATAGACAAACAAACAAACACATAAATGTGGAGAGAAGGGCAGTGCGCGCAGGAGCAAAGGTAAACAGCAGACAGACCTGAATCCTTATCTTTACAAGGTCGACCTCAGAACTTTGTTCAGTTTGTCTCGGTTGACGGATAATGGAAGGAAGGGCAGGCAACTGGTCGACTTCATTTAAATAAACAAATAAAAAATAAGATAAACTCTCAGGAATAGATAAATAATAACAAAAAAATTGTAAAGTGGAGAAAGCGAGAGCGCGCGAATGCACTCAAGCAAACACAAACAGCACAGCACGATGCGTATTTTTTTTAAATTGACAAAATAAATCAAAAATAAATCAAAAATAAAAATAAGTGGAAAAGGCGAGAGTGCGCGAGCACACAGGAGCAAAGACAAGCAGCGCAGCTTGATGCGTAGTAAAAAAAATAATAAATAGACAACTGGTCGACCTCATTAGAAATAAAAACCCAAAAGATTAGATAGACAAACAAACAAACACATAAATGTGGAGAGAAGGGCAGTGCGCGCAGGAGCAAAGGTAAACAGCAGACAGACCTGAATCCTTATCTTTACAAGGTCGACCTCAGAACTTTGTTCAGTTTGTCTCGGTGACGGATAATGGAAGGAAGGGCAGGCAACTGGTCGACTTCATTTAAATAAACAAATAAAAAATAAGATAAACTCTCAGGAATAGATAAATAATAACAAAAAAATTGTAAAGTGGAGAAAGCGAGAGCGCGCGAATGCACTCAAGCAAACACAAACAGCACAGCACGATGCGTATTTTTTTTTAAATTGACAAAATAAATCAAAAATAAATCAAAAATAAAAATAAGTGGAAAAGGCGAGAGTGCGCGAGCACACAGGAGCAAAGACAAGCAGCGCAGCTTGATGCGTAGTAAAAAAAATAATAAATAGACAACTGGTCGACCTCATTAGAAATAAAAACCCAAAAGATTAGATAGACAAACAAACAAACACATAAATGTGGAGAGAAGGGCAGTGCGCGCAGGAGCAAAGGTAAACAGCAGACAGACCTGAATCCTTATCTTTACAAGGTCGACCTCAGAACTTTGTTCAGTTTGTCTCGTGACGGATAATGGAAGGAAGGGCAGGCAACTGGTCGACTTCATTTAAATAAACAAATAAAAAATAAGATAAACTCTCAGGAATAGATAAATAATAACAAAAAAATTGTAAAGTTGAGAAAGCGAGAGCGCGCGAATGCACTCAAGCAAACACAAACAGCACAGCACGATGCGTATTTTTTTTTAAATTGACAAAATAAATCAAAAATAAATCAAAAATAAAAATAAGTGGAAAAGGCGAGAGTGCGCGAGCACACAGGAGCAAAGACAAGCAGCGCAGCTTGATGCGTAGTAAAAAAAATAATAAATAGACAACTGGTCGACCTCATTAGAAATAAAAACCCAAAAGATTAGATAGCCAAACAAACAAACACATAAATGTGGAGAGAAGGGCAGTGCGCGCAGGAGCAAAGGTAAACAGCAGACAGACCTGAATCCTTATCTTTACAAGGTCGACCTCAGAACTTTGTTCAGTTTGTCTCCGTGACGGACAATGGAAGGAAGGGCAGGCAAATGGTCGACTTCATTTAAATAAACAAATAAAAAATAAGATAAACTCTCAGGAATAGATAAATAATAACAAAAAAATTGTAAAGTGGAGAAAGCGTGAGCGCGCGAATGCACTCAAGCAAACACAAACAGCACAGCACGATGCGTATTTTTTTTTAAATTGACAAAATAAATCAAAAATAAATCAAAAATAAAAATAAGTGGAAAAGGCGAGAGTGCGCGTGCACACAGGAGCAAAGACAAGCAGCGCAGCTTGATGCGTAGTAAAAAAAATAATAAATAGACAACTGGTCGACCTCATTAGAAATAGAAACCCAAAAGATTAGATAGACAAACAAACAAACACATAAATGTGGAGAGAAGGGCAGTGCGCGCAGGAGCAAAGGTAAACAGCAGACAGACCTTAATCCTTATCTTTACAAGGTCGACCTCAGAACTTTGTTCAGTTTGTCTCGGTGACGGATAATGGAAGGAAGGGCAGGCAACTGGTCGACTTCATTTAAATAAACAAATAAAAAATAAGATAAACTCTCAGGAATAGATAAATAATAACAAAAAAATTGTAAAGTGGAGAAAGCGAGAGCGCGCGAATGCACTCAAGCAAACACAAACAGCACAGCACGATGCGTATTTTTTTTAAATTGACAAAATAAATCAAAAATAAATCAAAAATAAAAATAAGTGGAAAAGGCGAGAGTGCGCGAGCACACAGGAGCAAAGGCAAGCAGCGCAGCTTGATGCGTAGTAAAAAAAATAATAAATAGACAACTGGTCGACCTCATTAGAAATAAAAACCCAAAAGATTAGATAGACAAAAAAACAAACACATAAATGTGGAGAGAAGGGCAGTGCGCGCAGGAGCAAAGGTAAACAGCAGACAGACCTGAATCCTTATCTTTACAAGGTCGACCTCAGAACTTTGTTCAGTTTGTCTCGGTGACGGATAATGGAAGGAAGGGCAGGCAACTGGTCGACTTCATTTAAATAAACAAACAAAAAATTAGATAAACTCTCAGGAATAGATAAATAATAACAAAAAAATTGTAAAGTGTAGAAAGCGAGAGCGCGCGAATGCACTCAAGCAAACACAAACAGCACAGCACGATGCGTATTTTTTTAAATTGACAAAATAAATAAAAAATAAATCAAAAATAAAAATAAGTGGAAAAGGCGAGAGTGCGCGAGCACACAGGAGCAAAGACAAGCAGCGAAGCTTGATGGGTATTAAAAAAAATAATAAATAGACAACTGGTCGACCTCATTAGAAATAAAAACCCAAAAGATTAGATAGACAAACAAACAAACACATAAATGTGGAGAGAAGGGCAGTGCACGCAGGAGCAAAAGTAAACAGCAGACAGACCTGAATCCTTATCTTTACAAGGTCGACCTCAGAACTTTGTTCAGTTTGTCTCGTAGACGGATAATGGAAGGAAGGGCAGGCAACTGGTCAACTTCATTTAAATAAACAAATAAAAAATAAGATAAACTCTCAGGAATAGATAAATAATAACAAAAAAATTGTAAAGTGGAGAAAGCGAGAGCGCGCGAATGCACTCAAGCAAACACAAACAGCACAGCACGATGCGTATTTTTTTTTAAATTGACAAAATAAATCAAAAATAAATCAAAAATAAAAATAAGTGGAAAAGGCGAGAGTGCGCGAGCACACAGGAGCAAAGAAAAGCAGCGCAGCTTGATGCGTAGTAAAAAAAAATAATAAATAGACAACTGGTCGACCTCATTAGAAATAAAAACCCAAAAGATTAGATAGCCAAACAAACAAACACATAAATGTGGAGAGAAGGGCAGTGCGCGCAGGAGCAAAGGTAAACAGCAGACAGACCTGAATCCTTATCTTTACAAGGTCGACCTCAGAACTTTGTTCAGTTTGTCTCCGTGACGGACAATGGAAGGAAGGGCAGGCAAATGGTCGACTTCATTTAAATAAACAAATAAAAAATAAGATAAACTCTCAGGAATAGATAAATAATAACAAAAAATTGTAAAGTGGAGAAAGCGTGAGCGCGCGAATGCACTCAAGCAAACACAAACAGCACAGCACGATGCGTATTTTTTTTTAAATTGACAAAATAAATAAAAAATAAATCAAAAATAAAAATAAGTGGAAAAAGCGAGAGTGCGCGTGCACACAGGAGCAAAGACAAGCAGCGCAGCTTGATGCGTAGTAAAAAAAATAATAAATAGACAACTGGTCGACCTCATTAGAAATAGAAACCCAAAAGATTAGATAGACAAACAAACAAACACATAAATGTGGAGAGAAGGGCAGTGCGCGCAGGAGCAAAGGTAAACAGCAGACAGACCTGAATCCTTATCTTTACAAGGTCGACCTCAGAACTTTGTTCAGTTTGTCTCGGTGACGGATAATGGAAGGAAGGGCAGGCAACTGGTCGACTTCATTTAAATAAACAAACAAAAAATTAGATAAACTCTCAGGAATAGATAAATAATAACAAAAAAATTGTAAAGTGGAGAAAGCAAGAGCGCGCGAATGCACTCAAGCAAACACAACCAGCACAGCACGATGCGTATTTTTTTAAATTGACAAAATAAATAAAAAATAAATCAAAAATAAAAATAAGTGGAAAAGGCGAGAGTGCGCGAGCACACAGGAGCAAAGACAAGCAGCGCAGCTTGATGCGTAGTAAAAAAAATAATAAATAGACAACTGGTCGACCTCATTAGAAATAAAAACCCAAAAGATTAGATAGACAAACAAACAAACACATAAATGTGGAGAGAAGGGCAGTGCACGCAGGAGCAAAGTAAACAGCAGACAGACCTGAATCCTTATCTTTACAAGGTCGACCTCAGAACTTTGTTCAGTTTGTCTCGGTGACGGATAATGGAAGGAAGGGCAGGCAACTGGTCGACTTCATTTAAATAAACAAATAAAAAATAAGTTAAACTCTCAGGAATAGATAAATAATAACAAAAAAATTGTAAAGTGGAGAAAGCGAGAGCGCGCGAATGCACTCAAGCAAACACAAACAGCACAGCACGATGCGTATTTTTTTTAAATTGACAAAATAAATCAAAAATAAATCAAAAATAAAAATAAGTGGAAAATGCGAGAGTGCGCGAACACACAGGAGCAAAGACAAGCAGCGCAGCTTGATGCGTAGTAAAAAAAATAATAAATAGACAACTGGTCGACCTCATTAGAAATAAAAACCCAAAAGATTAGATAGACAAACAAACAAACACATAAATGTGGAGAGAAGGGCAGTGCGCGCAGGAGCAAAGGTAAACAGCAGACAGACCTGAATCCTTATCTTTACAAGGTCGACCTCAGAACTTTGTTCAGTTTGTCTCGTTGACGGATAATGGAAGGAAGGGCAGGCAACTGGTCGACTTCATTTAAATAAACAAATAAAAAATAAGATAAACTCTCAGGAATAGATAAATAATAACAAAAAATTGTAAAGTGGAGAAAGCGAGAGCGCGCGAATGCACTCAAGCAAACACAAACAGCACAGCACGATGCGTATTTTTTTTTAAATTGACAAAATAAATCAAAAATAAATCAAAAATAAAAATAAGTGGAAAAGGCGAGAGTGCGCGAGCACACAGGAGCAAAGACAAGCAGCGCAGCTTGATGCGTAGTAAAAAAAATAATAAATAGACAACTGGTCGACCTCATTAGAAATAAAAACCCAAAAGATTAGATAGACAAACAAACAAACACATAAATGTGGAGAGAAGGGCAGTGCGCGCAGGAGCAAAGGTAAACAGCAGACAGACCTGAATCCTTATCTTTACAAGGTCGACCTCAGAACTTTGTTCAGTTTGTCTCGTGACGGATAATGGAAGGAAGGGCAGGCAACTGGTCGACTTCATTTAAATAAACAAATAAAAAATAAGATAAACTCTCAGGAATAGATAAATAATAACAAAAAAATTGTAAAGTGGAGAAAGCGAGAGCGCGCGAATGCACTCAAGCAAACACAAACAGCACAGCACGATGCGTATTTTTTTTTAAATTGACAAAATAAATAAAAAATAAATCAAAAATAAAAATAAGTGGAAAAGGCGAGAGTGCGCGAGCACACAGGAGCAAAGACAAGCAGCGCAGCTTGATGCGTAGTAAAAAAAATAATAAATAGACAACTGGTCGACCTCATTAGAAATAAAAACCCAAAAGATTAGATAGACAAACAAACAAACACATAAATGTGGAGAGAAGGGCAGTGCGCGCAGGAGCAAAGGTAAACAGCAGACAGACCTGAATCCTTATCTTTACAAGGTCGACCTCAGAACTTTGTTCAGTTTGTCTCGGTGACGGATAATGGAAGGAAGGGCAGGCAACTGGTCGACTTCATTTAAATAAACAAATAAAAAATAAGATAAACTCTCAGGAATAGATAAATAATAACAAAAAAATTGTAAAGTGGAGAAAGCGAGAGCGCGCGAATGCACTCAAGCAAACACAAACAGCACAGCACGATGCGTATTTTTTTTTAAATTGACAAAATAAATCAAAAATAAATCAAAAATAAAAATAAGTGGAAAAGGCGAGAGTGCGCGAGCACACAGGAGCAAAGACAAGCAGCGCAGCTTGATGCGTAGTAAAAAAAATAATAAATAGACAACTGGTCGACCTCATTAGAAATAAAAACCCAAAAGATTAGATAGACAAACAAACAAACACATAAATGTGGAGAGAAGGGCAGTGCGCGCAGGAGCAAAGGTAAACAGCAGACAGACCTGAATCCTTATCTTTACAAGGTCGACCTCAGAACTTTGTTCAGTTTGTCTCGGTGACGGATAATGGAAGGAAGGGCAGGCAACTGGTCGACTTCATTTAAATAAACAAATAAAAAATAAGATAAACTCTCAGGAATAGATAAATAATAACAAAAAAATTGTAAAGTGGAGAAAGCGAGAGCGCGCGAATGCACTCAAGCAAACACAAACAGCACAGCACGATGCGTATTTTTTTTAAATTGACAAAATAAATCAAAAATAAATCAAAAATAAAAATAAGTGGAAAAGGCGAGAGTGCGCGAGCACACAGGAGCAAAGACAAGCAGCGCAGCTTGATGCGTAGTAAAAAAAATAATAAATAGACAACTGGTCGACCTCATTAGAAATAAAAACCCAAAAGATTAGATAGACAAACAAACAAACACATAAATGTGGAGAGAAGGGCAGTGCGCGCAGGAGCAAAGGTAAACAGCAGACAGACCTGAATCCTTATCTTTACAAGGTCGACCTCAGAACTTTGTTCAGTTTGTCTCGGTGACGGATAATGGAAGGAAGGGCAGGCAACTGGTCGACTTCATTTAAATAAACAAATAAAAAATAAGATAAACTCTCAGGAATAGATAAATAATAACAAAAAAATTGTAAAGTGGAGAAAGCGAGAGCGCGCGAATGCACTCAAGCAAACACAAACAGCACAGCACGATGCGTATTTTTTTTAAATTGACAAAATAAATAAAAAATAAATCAAAAATAAAAATAAGTGGAAAAGGCGAGAGTGCGCGAGCACACAGGAGCAAAGACAAGCAGCGCAGCTTGATGCGTAGTAAAAAAAATAATAAATAGACAACTGGTCGACCTCATTAGAAATAAAAACCCAAAAGATTAGATAGACAAACAAACAAACACATAAATGTGGAGAGAAGGGCAGTGCGCGCAGGAGCAAAGGTAAACAGCAGACAGACCTGAATCCTTATCTTTACAAGGTCGACCTCAGAACTTTGTTCAGTTTGTCTCGGTGACGGATAATGGAAGGAAGGGCAGGCAACTGGTCGACTTCATTTAAATAAACAAATAAAAAATAAGATAAACTCTCAGGAATAGATAAATAATAACAAAAAAATTGTAAAGTGGAGAAAGCGAGAGCGCGCGAATGCACTCAAGCAAACACAAACAGCACAGCACGATGCGTATTTTTTTTTAAATTGACAAAATAAATCAAAAATAAATCAAAAATAAAAATAAGTGGAAAAGGCGAGAGTGCGCGAGCACACAGGAGCAAAGACAAGCAGCGAAGCTTGATGCGTAGTAAAAAAAATAATAAATAGACAACTGGTCGACCTCATTAGAAATAAAAACCCAAAAGATTAGATAGACAAACAAACAAACACATAAATGTGGAGAGAAGGGCAGTGCGCGCAGGAGCAAAGGTAAACAGCAGACAGACCTGAATCCTTATCTTTACAAGGTCGACCTCAGAACTTTGTTCAGTTTGTCTCGTGACGGATAATGGAAGGAAGGGCAGGCAACTGGTCGACTTCATTTAAATAAACAAATAAAAAATAAGATAAACTCTCAGGAATAGATAAATAATAAAAAAATTGTAAAGTGGAGAAAGCGAGAGCGCGCGAATGCACTCAAGCAAACACAAACAGCACAGCACGATGCGTATTTTTTTTTAAATTGACAAAATAAATCAAAAATAAATCAAAAATAAAAATAAGTGGAAAAGGCGAGAGTGCGCGAGCACACAGGAGCAAAGACAAGCAGCGCAGCTTGATGCGTAGTAAAAAAAATAATAAATAGACAACTGGTCGACCTCATTAGAAATAAAAACCCAAAAGATTAGATAGACAAACAAACAAACACATAAATGTGGAGAGAAGGGCAGTGCGCGCAGGAGCAAAGGTAAACAGCAGACAGACCTGAATCCTTATCTTTACAAGGTCGACCTCAGAACTTTGTTCAGTTTGTCTCGGTGACGGATAATGGAAGGAAGGGCAGGCAACTGGTCGACTTCATTTAAATAAACAAATAAAAAATAAGATAAACTCTCAGGAATAGATAAATAATAACAAAAAATTGTAAAGTGGAGAAAGCGAGAGCGCGCGAATGCACTCAAGCAAACACAAACAGCACAGCACGATGCGTATTTTTTTTTAAATTGACAAAATAAATCAAAAATAAATCAAAAATAAAAATAAGTGGAAAAGCGAGAGTGCGCGAGCACACAGGAGCAAAACAAGCAGCGCAGCTTGATGCGTAGTAAAAAAAATAATAAATAGACAACTGGTCGACCTCATTAGAAATAAAAACCCAAAAGATTAGATAGACAAACAAACAAACACATAAATGTGGAGAGAAGGGCAGTGCGCGCAGGAGCAAAGGTAAACAGCAGACAGACCTGAATCCTTATCTTTACAAGGTCGACCTCAGAACTTTGTTCAGTTTGTCTCGGTGACGGATAATGGAAGGAAGGGCAGGCAACTGGTCGACTTCATTTAAATAAACAAATAAAAAATAAGATAAACTCTCAGGAATAGATAAATAATAACAAAAAAATTGTAAAGTGGAGAAAGCGAGAGCGCGCGAATGCACTCAAGCAAACACAAACAGCACAGCACGATGCGTATTTTTTTTAAATTGACAAAAATAAATCAAAAATAAAAATAAGTGGAAAAGGCGAGAGTGCGCGAGCACACAGGAGCAAAGACAAGCAGCGCAGCTTGATGCGTAGTAAAAAAAATAATAAATAGACAACTGGTCGACCTCATTAGAAATAAAAACCCAAAAGATTAGATAGACAAACAAACAAACACATAAATGTGGAGAGAAGGGCAGTGCGCGCAGGAGCAAAGGTAAACAGCAGACAGACCTGAATCCTTATCTTTACAAGGTCGACCTCAGAACTTTGTTCAGTTTGTCTCGTGACGGATAATGGAAGGAAGGGCAGGCAACTGGTCGACTTCATTTAAATAAACAAATAAAAAATAAGATAAACTCTCAGGAATAGATAAATAATAACAAAAAATTGTAAAGTGGAGAAAGCGAGAGCGCGCGAATGCACTCAAGCAAACACAAACAGCACAGCACGATGCGTATTTTTTTTTAAATTGACAAAATAAATCAAAAATAAATCAAAAATAAAAATAAGTGGAAAAGGCGAGAGTGCGCGAGCACACAGGAGCAAAGACAAGCAGCGCAGCTTGATGCGTAGTAAAAAAAATAATAAATAGACAACTGGTCGACCTCATTAGAAATAAAAACCCAAAAGATTAGATAGACAAACAAACAAACACATAAATGTGGAGAGAAGGGCAGTGCGCGCAGGAGCAAAGGTAAACAGCAGACAGACCTGAATCCTTATCTTTACAAGGTCGACCTCAGAACTTTGTTCAGTTTGTCTCGGTGACGGATAATGGAAGGAAGGGCAGGCAACTGGTCGACTTCATTTAAATAAACAAATAAAAAATAAGATAAACTCTCAGGAATAGATAAATAATAACAAAAAAATTGTAAAGTGGAGAAAGCGAGAGCGCGCGAATGCACTCAAGCAAACACAAACAGCACAGCACGATGCGTATTTTTTTTTAAATTGACAAAATAAATCAAAAATAAATCAAAAATAAAAATAAGTGGAAAAGGCGAGAGTGCGCGAGCACACAGGAGCAAAGACAAGCAGCGCAGCTTGATGCGTAGTAAAAAAAATAATAAATAGACAACTGGTCGACCTCATTAGAAATAAAAACCCAAAAGATTAGATAGCCAAACAAACAAACACATAAATGTGGAGAGAAGGGCAGTGCGCGCAGGAGCAAAGGTAAACAGCAGACAGACCTGAATCCTTATCTTTACAAGGTCGACCTCAGAACTTTGTTCAGTTTGTCTCGGTGACGGATAATGGAAGGAAGGGCAGGCAACTGGTCGACTTCATTTAAATAAACAAATAAAAAATAAGATAAACTCTCAGGAATAGATAAATAATAACAAAAAAATTGTAAAGTGGAGAAAGCGAGAGCGCGCGAATGCACTCAAGCAAACACAAACAGCACAGCACGATGCGTATTTTTTTTTAAATTGACAAAATAAATCAAAAATAAATCAAAAATAAAAATAAGTGGAAAAGGCGAGAGTGCGCGAGCACACAGGAGCAAAGACAAGCAGCGCAGCTTGATGCGTAGTAAAAAAAATAATAAATAGACAACTGGTCGACCTCATTAGAAATAAAAACCCAAAAGATTAGATAGACAAACAAACAAACACATAAATGTGGAGAGAAGGGCAGTGCGCGCAGGAGCAAAGGTAAACAGCAGACAGACCTGAATCCTTATCTTTACAAGGTCGACCTCAGAACTTTGTTCAGTTTGTCTCCGTGACGGACAATGGAAGGAAGGGCAGGCAAATGGTCGACTTCATTTAAATAAACAAATAAAAAATAAGATAAACTCTCAGGAATAGATAAATAATAACAAAAAAATTGTAAAGTGGAGAAAGCGAGAGCGCGCGAATGCACTCAAGCAAACACAAACAGCACAGCACGATGCGTATTTTTTTTAAATTGACAAAATAAATCAAAAATAAATCAAAAATAAAAATAAGTGGAAAAGGCGAGAGTGCGCGCACACAGGAGCAAAGACAAGCAGCGCAGCTTGATGCGTAGTAAAAAAAATAATAAATAGACAACTGGTCGACCTCATTAGAAATAAAAACCCAAAAGATTAGATAGACAAACAAACAAACACATAAATGTGGAGAGAAGGGCAGTGCGCGCAGGAGCAAAGGTAAACAGCAGACAGACCTGAATCCTTATCTTTACAAGGTCGACCTCAGAACTTTGTTCAGTTTGTCTCGGTGACGGATAATGGAAGGAAGGGCAGGCAACTGGTCGACTTCATTTAAATAAACAAATAAAAAATAAGATAAACTCTCAGGAATAGATAAATAATAACAAAAAAATTGTAAAGTGGAGAAAGCGAGAGCGCGCGAATGCACTCAAGCAAACACAAACAGCACAGCACGATGCGTATTTTTTTTAAATTGACAAAATAAATCAAAAATAAATCAAAAATAAAAATAAGTGGAAAAGGCGAGAGTGCGCGAGCACACAGGAGCAAAGGCAAGCAGCGCAGCTTGATGCGTAGTAAAAAAAATAATAAATAGACAACTGGTCGACCTCATTAGAAATAAAAACCCAAAAGATTAGATAGACAAAAAAACAAACACATAAATGTGGAGAGAAGGGCAGTGCGCGCAGGAGCAAAGGTAAACAGCAGACAGACCTGAATCCTTATCTTTACAAGGTCGACCTCAGAACTTTGTTCAGTTTGTCTCGGTGACGGATAATGGAAGGAAGGGCAGGCAACTGGTCGACTTCATTTAAATAAACAAATAAAAAATAAGATAAACTCTCAGGAATAGATAAATAATAACAAAAAAATTGTAAAGTGGAGAAAGCGAGAGCGCGCGAATGCACTCAAGCAAACACAAACAGCACAGCACGATGCGTATTTTTTTAAATTGACAAAATAAATAAAAAATAAATCAAAAATAAAAATAAGTGGAAAAGGCGAGAGTGCGCGAGCACACAGGAGCAAAGACAAGCAGCGCAGCTTGATGCGTAGTAAAAAAAATAATAAATAGACAACTGGTCGACCTCATTAGAAATAAAAACCCAAAAGATTAGATAGACAAACAAACAAACACATAAATGTGGAGAGAAGGGCAGTGCGCGCAGGAGCAAAGGTAAACAGCAGACAGACCTGAATCCTTATCTTTACAAGGTCGACCTCAGAACTTTGTTCAGTTTGTCTCGTAGACGGATAATGGAAGGAAGGGCAGGCAACTGGTCAACTTCATTTAAATAAACAAATAAAAAATAAGATAATCTCTCAGGAATAGATAAATAATAACAAAAAAATTGTAAAGTGGAGAAAGCGAGAGCGCGCGAATGCACTCAAGCAAACACAAACAGCACAGCACGATGCGTATTTTTTTTTAAATTGACAAAATAAATCAAAAATAAATCAAAAATAAAAATAAGTGGAAAAGGCGAGAGTGCGCGAGCACACAGGAGCAAAGAAAAGCAGCGCAGCTTGATGCGTAGTAAAAAAAAATAATAAATAGACAACTGGTCGACCTCATTAGAAATAAAAACCCAAAAGATTAGATAGCCAAACAAACAAACACATAAATGTGGAGAGAAGGGCAGTGCGCGCAGGAGCAAAGGTAAACAGCAGACAGACCTGAATCCTTATCTTTACAAGGTCGACCTCAGAACTTTGTTCAGTTTGTCTCCGTGACGGACAATGGAAGGAAGGGCAGGCAATGGTCGACTTCATTTAAATAAACAAATAAAAAATAAGATAAACTCTCAGGAATAGATAAATAATAACAAAAAATTGTAAAGTGGAGAAAGCGTGAGCGCGCGAATGCACTCAAGCAAACACAAACAGCACAGCACGATGCGTATTTTTTTTTAAATTGACAAAATAAATAAAAAATAAATCAAAAATAAAAATAAGTGGAAAAAGCGAGAGTGCGCGAGCACACAGGAGCAAAGACAAGCAGCGCAGCTTGATGCGTAGTAAAAAAAATAATAAATAGACAACTGGTCGACCTCATTAGAAATAGAAACCCAAAAGATTAGATAGACAAACAAACAAACACATAAATGTGGAGAGAAGGGCAGTGCGCGCAGGAGCAAAGGTAAACAGCAGACAGACCTGAATCCTTATCTTTACAAGGTCGACCTCAGAACTTTGTTCAGTTTGTCTCGGTGACGGATAATGGAAGGAAGGGCAGGCAACTGGTCGACTTCATTTAAATAAACAAACAAAAAATAAGATAAACTCTCAGGAATAGATAAATAATAACAAAAAAATTGTAAAGTGGAGAAAGCGAGAGCGCGCGAATGCACTCAAGCAAACACAAACAGCACAGCACGATGCGTATTTTTTTAAATTGACAAAATAAATCAAAAATAAATCAAAAATAAAAATAAGTGGAAAAGGCGAGAGTGCGCGAGCACACAGGAGCAAAGACAAGCAGCGCAGCTTGATGCGTAGTAAAAAAAATAATAAATAGACAACTGGTCGACCTCATTAGAAATAAAAACCCAAAAGATTAGATAGACAAACAAACAAACACATAAATGTGGAGAGAAGGGCAGTGCGCGCAGGAGCAAAGGTAAACAGCAGACAGACCTGAATCCTTATCTTTACAAGGTCGACCTCAGAACTTTGTTCAGTTTGTCTCGGTGACGGATAATGGAAGGAAGGGCAGGCAACTGGTCGACTTCATTTAAATAAACAAATAAAAAATAAGATAAACTCTCAGGAATAGATAAATAATAACAAAAAAATTGTAAAGTGGAGAAAGCGAGAGCGCGCGAATGCACTCAAGCAAACACAAACAGCACAGCACGATGCGTATTTTTTTTTAAATTGACAAAATAAATCAAAAATAAATCAAAAATAAAAATAAGTGGAAAAGGCGAGAGTGCGCGAGCACACAGGAGCAAAGACAAGCAGCGCAGCTTGATGCGTAGTAAAAAAAATAATAAATAGACAACTGGTCGACCTCATTAGAAATAAAAACCCAAAAGATTAGATAGCCAAACAAACAAACACATAAATGTGGAGAGAAGGGCAGTGCGCGCAGGAGCAAAGGTAAACAGCAGACAGACCTGAATCCTTATCTTTACAAGGTCGACCTCAGAACTTTGTTCAGTTTGTCTCCGTGACGGACAATGGAAGGAAGGGCAGGCAAATGGTCGACTTCATTTAAATAAACAAATAAAAAATAAGATAAACTCTCAGGAATAGATAAATAATAACAAAAAAATTGTAAAGTGGAGAAAGCGTGAGCGCGCGAATGCACTCAAGCAAACACAAACAGCACAGCACGATGCGTATTTTTTTTTAAATTGACAAAATAAATCAAAAATAAATCAAAAATAAAAATAAGTGGAAAAGGCGAGAGTGCGCGTGCACACAGGAGCAAAGACAAGCAGCGCAGCTTGATGCGTAGTAAAAAAAATAATAAATAGACAACTGGTCGACCTCATTAGAAATAGAAACCCAAAAGATTAGATAGACAAACAAACAAACACATAAATGTGGAGAGAAGGGCAGTGCGCGCAGGAGCAAAGGTAAACAGCAGACAGACCTTAATCCTTATCTTTACAAGGTCGACCTCAGAACTTTGTTCAGTTTGTCTCGGTGACGGATAATGGAAGGAAGGGCAGGCAACTGGTCGACTTCATTTAAATAAACAAATAAAAAATAAGATAAACTCTCAGGAATAGATAAATAATAACAAAAAAATTGTAAAGTGGAGAAAGCGAGAGCGCGCGAATGCACTCAAGCAAACACAAACAGCACAGCACGATGCGTATTTTTTTTTAAATTGACAAAATAAATCAAAAATAAATCAAAAATAAAAATAAGTGGAAAAGGCGAGAGTGCGCGAGCACACAGGAGCAAAGCAAGCAGCGCAGCTTGATGCGTAGTAAAAAAAATAATAAATAGACAACTGGTCGACCTCATTAGAAATAAAAACCCAAAAGATTAGATAGACAAACAAACAAACACATAAATGTGGAGAGAAGGGCAGTGCGCGCAGGAGCAAAGGTAAACAGCAGACAGACCTGAATCCTTATCTTTACAAGGTCGACCTCAGAACTTTGTTCAGTTTGTCTCGGTGACGGATAATGGAAGGAAGGGCAGGCAACTGGTCGACTTCATTTAAATAAACAAATAAAAAATAAGATAAACTCTCAGGAATAGATAAATAATAACAAAAAAATTGTAAAGTGGAGAAAGCGAGAGCGCGCGAATGCACTCAAGCAAACACAAACAGCACAGCACGATGCGTATTTTTTTTAAATTGACAAAATAAATCAAAAATAAATCAAAAATAAAAATAAGTGGAAAAGGCGAGAGTGCGCGAGCACACAGGAGCAAAGACAAGCAGCGCAGCTTGATGCGTAGTAAAAAAAATAATAAATAGACAACTGGTCGACCTCATTAGAAATAAAAACCCAAAAGATTAGATAGACAAACAAACAAACACATAAATGTGGAGAGAAGGGCAGTGCGCGCAGGAGCAAAGGTAAACAGCAGACAGACCTGAATCCTTATCTTTACAAGGTCGACCTCAGAACTTTGTTCAGTTTGTCTCGTGACGGATAATGGAAGGAAGGGCAGGCAACTGGTCGACTTCATTTAAATAAACAAATAAAAAATAAGATAAACTCTCAGGAATAGATAAATAATAACAAAAAAATTGTAAAGTGGAGAAAGCGAGAGCGCGCGAATGCACTCAAGCAAACACAAACAGCACAGCACGATGCGTATTTTTTTAAATTGACAAAATAAATCAAAAATAAATCAAAAATAAAAATAAGTGGAAAAGGCGAGAGTGCGCGAGCACACAGGAGCAAAGACAAGCAGCGCAGCTTGATGCGTAGTAAAAAAAAATAATAAATAGACAACTGGTCGACCTCATTAGAAATAAAAACCCAAAAGATTAGATAGCCAAACAAACAAACACATAAATGTGGAGAGAAGGGCAGTGCGCGCAGGAGCAAAGGTAAACAGCAGACAGACCTGAATCCTTATCTTTACAAGGTCGACCTCAGAACTTTGTTCAGTTTGTCTCCGTGACGGACAATGGAAGGAAGGGCAGGCAAATGGTCGACTTCATTTAAATAAACAAATAAAAAATAAGATAAACTCTCAGGAATAGATAAATAATAACAAAAAATTGTAAAGTGGAGAAAGCGTGAGCGCGCGAATGCACTCAAGCAAACACAAACAGCACAGCACGATGCGTATTTTTTTTTAAATTGACAAAATAAATAAAAAATAAATCAAAAATAAAAATAAGTGGAAAAAGCGAGAGTGCGCGTGCACACAGGAGCAAAGACAAGCAGCGCAGCTTGATGCGTAGTAAAAAAAATAATAAATAGACAACTGGTCGACCTCATTAGAAATAGAAACCCAAAAGATTAGATAGACAAACAAACAAACACATAAATGTGGAGAGAAGGGCAGTGCGCGCAGGAGCAAAGGTAAACAGCAGACAGACCTGAATCCTTATCTTTACAAGGTCGACCTCAGAACTTTGTTCAGTTTGTCTCGGTGACGGATAATGGAAGGAAGGGCAGGCAACTGGTCGACTTCATTTAAATAAACAAATAAAAAATAAGATAAACTCTCAGGAATAGATAAATAATAACAAAAAAATTGTAAAGTGGAGAAAGCAAGAGCGCGCGAATGCACTCAAGCAAACACAAACAGCACAGCACGATGCGTATTTTTTTAAATTGACAAAATAAATCAAAAATAAATCAAAAATAAAAATAAGTGGAAAAGGCGAGAGTGCGCGAGCACACAGGAGCAAAGACAAGCAGCGCAGCTTGATGCGTAGTAAAAAAAATAATAAATAGACAACTGGTCGACCTCATTAGAAATAAAACCCAAAAGATTAGATAGACAAACAAACAAACACATAAATGTGGAGAGAAGGGCAGTGCACTCAGGAGCAAACGTAAACAGCAGACAGACCTGAATCCTTATCTTTACAAGGTCGACCTCAGAACTTTGTTCAGTTTGTCTCGGTGACGGATAATGGAAGGAAGGGCAGGCAACTGGTCAACTTCATTTAAATAAACAAATAAAAAATAAGATAAACTCTCAGGAATAGATAAATAATAACAAAAAATTGTAAAGTGGAGAAAGCGAGAGCGCGCGAATGCACTCAAGCAAACACAAACAGCACAGCACGATGCGTATTTTTTTTAAATTGACAAAATAAATCAAAAATAAATCAAAAATAAAAATAAGTGGAAAAGGCGAGAGTGCGCGAGCACACAGGAGCAAAGACAAGCAGCGAAGCATGATGCGTAGTAAAAAAAATAATAAATAGACAACTGGTTGACCTCATTAGGAATAAATACCCAAAGATTAGATAGACAAACAAACAAACACATAAATGTGGAGAGAAGGGCAGTGCGCGCAGGAGCAAAGGTAAACAGCAGACAGACCTGAATCCTTATCTTTACAAGGTCGACCTCAGAACTTTGTTCAGTTTGTCTCGGTGACGGATAATGGAAGGAAGGGCAGGCAACTGGTCGACTTCATTTAAATAAACAAATAAGAAATAAGATAAACTCTCAGGAATAGATAAATAATAAAAAAATTGTAAAGTGGAGAAAGCGAGAGCGCGCGAATGCACTGAAGCAAACACAAACAGCACAGCACGATGCGTACTTTTTTTTTTAAATTGACAAAATAAATCAAAAATAAATCAAAAATAAAAACAAGTGGAAAAGGCGAGAGTGCGTGAGCACACAGGAGCAAAGACAAGCAGCGCAGCTTGATGCGTAGTAAAAAAAATAATAAATAGACAACTGGTCGACCTCATTAGAAATAAAAACCCAAAAGATTAGATAGACAAACAAACACATAAATGTGGAGAGAAGGGCAGTGCGCGCAGGAGCAAAGGTAAACAGCAGACAGACCTGAATCCTTATCTTTACAAGGTCGACCTCAGAACTTTGTTCAGTTTGTCTCGGTGACGGATAATGGAAGGAAGGGCAGGCAACTGGTCGACTTCATTTAAATAAACAATTAAAAATAAGATAAACTCTCAGGAATACATAAATAATATCAAAAAAATTGTAAAGTGGAGAAAGCGAGAGCGCGCGAATGCACTGAAGCAAACACAAACAGCACAGCACGATGCGTACTTTTTTTTTAAATTGACAAAATAAATCAAAAATAAATCAAAAATAAAAATAAGTGGAAAAGGCGAGAGTGCGCGAGCACACAGGAGCAAATACAAGCAGCGCAGCTTGATGCGTAGTAAAAAACATAATAAATAGACAACTGGTCGACCTCATTAGAATTAAAAACCCAAAAGATTAGATAGACAAACAAACAAACACATAAATGTGGAGAGAAGGGCAGTGCGCGCAGGAGCAAAGGTAATCAGCAGACAGACCTGAATCCTTATCTTTACAAGGTCGACCTCAGAACTTTGTTCAGTTTGTCTCGGTGACGGATAATGGAAGGAAGGGCAGGCAACTGGTCGACTTCATTTAAATAAACAAATAAAAAATAAGATAAACTCTCAGGAATAGATAAATAATAACAAAAAAATTGTAAAGTGGAGAAAGCGAGAGCGGGCAAATGCACTCAAGCAAACACAAACAGCACAGCACGATGCGTATTTTTTTTAAATTGACAAAATAAATCAAAAATAAAAATAAGTGGAAAAGGCGAGAGTGCGCGAGCACACAGGAGCAAAGACAAGCAGCGCAGCTTGATGCGAGTAAAAAATTAATAAATAGACAACTGGTCGACCTCATTAGTAATAAAAACCCAAAAGATTAGATAGACAAACAAACAAACACATAAATGTGGAGAGATGGGCAGTGCACGCAGGAGCAAAGGTAAACAGCAGACAGACCTGAATCCTTATCTTTACAAGGTCGACCTCAGAACTTTGTTCAGTTTGTCTCGGTGACGGATAATGGAAGGAAGGGCAGGCAACTGGTCGACTTCATTTAAATAACCAAATAAAAAATAAGATAAACTCTCAGGAATAGATAAATAATAACAAAAAATTGTAAAGTGGAGAAAGCGAGAGCGCGCGAATGCACTCAAGCAAACACAAACAGCACAGCACGATGCGTATTTTTTTTAAATTGACAAAATAAATCAAAAATAAATCAAAAATAAAAATAAGTGGAAAAGGCGAGAGTGCGCGAGCACACAGGAGCAAAGACAAGCAGCGCACCTTGATGCGTAGTAAAAAAAATAATAAATAGACAACTGGTCGACCTCATTAGAAATAAAAACCCAAAAGATTAGATAGACAAACAAACAAACACATAAATGTGGAGAGAAGGGCAGTGCGCGCAGGAGCAAAGGTAAACAGCAGATAGACCTGAATCCTTATCTTTACAAGGTCGACCTCAGAACTTTGTTCAGTTTGTCTCGGTGACGGATAATGGAAGAAAGGGCAGGCAACTGGTCGACTTCATTCAAATAAACAAATAAAAAATGAGATAAACTCTCAGGAATAGATAAATAATAACAAAAAAATTGTAATGTGGAGAAAGCAAGAGCGCGCGAATGCACTCAAGCAAACACAAACAGCGCAGCACGATGCGTACATTTTTTTTTAATTGACAAAATAAATCCAAAAATAAATCAAAAATAAAAATAAGTGGAAAAGGCGAGAGTGCGCGAGCACACAGGAGCAAAGACAAGCAGCACAGCTTGATGCGTAGTAAAAAAAATAATAAATAGACAACTGGTCGACCTCATTAGAAATAAAAACCCAAAAGATTAGATAGACAAACAAACAAACACATAAATGTGGAGAGAAGGGCAGTGCGCGCAGGAGCAAAGGTAAACAGCAGACAGACCTGAATCCTTATCTTTACAAGGTCGACCTCAGAACTTTGTTCAGTTTGTCTCGGTGACGGATAATGGAAGGAAGGGCAGGCAACTGGTCGACTTCATTTAAATAAACAAATAAAAAATAAGATAAACTGTCAGGAATAGATAAATAATAACAAAAAAATTGTAAAGTGGAGAAAGCGAGAGCGCGCGAATGCACTCAAGCAAACAGAAACAGCACAGCACAATGCGTATTTTTTTTAAATTGACAAAATAAATCAAAAATAAATCAAAAATAAAAATAAGTGGAAAAGGCGAGAGTGCGCGAGCACACAGGAGCAAAGACAAGCAGCGCAGCTTGTTGCGTAGTAAAAAAAATAATAAATAGACAACTGGTCTACCTCATTAGAAATAAAAACCCAAAAGATTAGATAGACAAACAAACAAACACATAAATGTGGAGAGAAGGGCAGTGCGCGCAGGAGCAAAGGTAAACAGCAGACAGACCTGAATCCTTATCTTTACAAGGTCGACCTCAGAACTTTGTTCAGTTTGTCTCGGTGACGGATAATGGAAGGAAGGGCAGGCAACTGGTCGACTTCATTTAAATAAACAAATAAAAAATAAGGTAAACTCTCAGGAATAGATAAATAATATCAAAAAATTGTAAAGTGGAGAAAGCGACAGCGCGCGAATGCACTCAAGCAAACACAAACAGCACAGCACGATGCGTATTTTTTTTAAATTGACAAAATAAATTAAAAATAAATCAAAAATAAAAATAAGTGGAAAAGGCGAGAGTGCGCGAGCACACAGGAGCAAAGGCAAGCAGCGCATCTTGATGCGTAGTAAAAAAAATAATAAATAGACAACTGGTCGACCTCATTAGAAATAAAAACCCAAAAGATTAGATAGACAAACAAACAAACACATAAATGTGGATAGAAGGGCAGTGCGCGCAGGAGCAAAAGTAAACAGCAGACAGACCTGAATCCTTATCTTTACAAGGTCGACCTCAGAACTTTGTTCAGTTTGTCTCGGTGACGGATAATGGAAGGAAGGGCAGGCAACTGGTCGACTTCATTTAAATAAACAAATAAAAAATAAGTTAAACTCTCAGGAATAGATAAATAATAACAAAAAAATTGTAAAGTGGAGAAAGCGAGAGCGCGCGAATGCACTCAAGCAAACACAAACAGCACAGCACGATGCGTTTTTTTTTAAAATTGACAAAATAAATCAAAAATAAATCAAAAATAAAAATAAGTGGAAAATGCGAGAGTGCGCGAACACACAGGAGCAAAGACAAGCAGCGCAGCTTGATGCGTAGTAAAAAAAATAATAAATAGACAACTGGTCGACCTCATTAGAAATAAAAACCCAAAAGATTAGATAGACAAACAAACAAACACATAAATGTGGAGAGAAGGGCAGTGCGCGCAGGAGCAAAGGTAAACAGCAGACAGACCTGAATCCTTATCTTTACAAGGTCGACCTCAGAACTTTGTTCAGTTTGTCTCGTTGACGGATAATGGAAGGAAGGGCAGGCAACTGGTCGACTTCATTTAAATAAACAAATAAAAAATAAGATAAACTCTCAGGAATAGATAAATAATAACAAAAAAATTGTAAAGTGGAGAAAGCGAGAGCGCGCGAATGCACTCAAGCAAACACAAACAGCACAGCACGATGCGTATTTTTTTTTAAATTGACAAAATAAATCAAAAATAAATCAAAAATAAAAATAAGTGGAAAAGGCGAGAGTGCGCGAGCACACAGGAGCAAAGACAAGCAGCGCAGCTTGATGCGTAGTAAAAAAAATAATAAATAGACAACTGGTCGACCTCATTAGAAATAAAAACCCAAAAGATTAGATTGACAAACAAACAAACACATAAATGTGGAGAGAAGGGCAGTGCGCGCAGGAGCAAAGGTAAACAGCAGACAGACCTGAATCCTTATCTTTACAAGGTCGACCTCAGAACTTTGTTCAGTTTGTCTCGGTGACGGATAATGGAAGGAAGGGCAGGCAACTGGTCGACTTCATTTAAATAAACAAACAAAAAATTAGATAAACTCTCAGGAATAGATAAATAATAACAAAAAAATTGTAAAGTGGAGAAAGCAAGAGCGCGCGAATGCACTCAAGCAAACACAACCAGCACAGCACGATGCGTATTTTTTTTTAAATTGACAAAATAAATAAAAAATAAATCAAAAATAAAAATAAGTGGAAAAGGCGAGAGTGCGCGAGCACACAGGAGCAAAGACAAGCAGCGCAGCTTGATGCGTAGTAAAAAAAATAATAAATAGACAACTGGTCGACCTCATTAGAAATAAAAACCCAAAAGATTAGATAGACAAACAAACAAACACATAAATGTGGAGAGAAGGGCAGTGCACGCAGGAGCAAAAGTAAACAGCAGAGAGACCTGAATCCTTATCTTTACAAGGTCGACCTCAGAACTTTGTTCAGTTTGTCTCGGTGACGGATAATGGAAGGAAGGGCAGGCAACTGGTCAACTTCATTTAAATAAACAAATAAAAAATAAGATAAACTCTCAGGAATAGATAAATAATAACAAAAAATTGTAAAGTGGAGAAAGCGAGAACGCGCGAATGCACTCAAGCAAACACAAACAGCACAGCACGATGCGTATTTTTTTTTAAATTGACAAAATAAATCAAAAATAAATCAAAAATAAAAATAAGTGGAAAATGCGAGAGTGCGCGAACACACAGGAGCAAAGACAAGCAGCGCAGCTTGATGCGTAGTAAAAAAAATAATAAATAGACAACTGGTCGACCTCATTAGAAATAAAAACCCAAAAGATTAGATAGACAAACAAACAAACACATAAATGTGGAGAGAAGGGCAGTGCGCGCAGGAGCA
>NW_025957651.1:0-50331 GCF_023159225.1 Perognathus longimembris pacificus
AAAGGATAGAGGTTCATATGTAAGTTTCTAAGTATATTTCTAGTTCATCATGTTACCTCCTCCATCACCCACACTTCCAACTCCCTTGTATCTTTCCCCTGATAAGTTTTAGAATTGGTTTACACAAATGGTTTTGTAAATTTTGATTTGGAGACATTTGTATTTTTATCCTCTGGCTCTTGATTTCAGCATAACCTTTCTCTTTACTAGTGTTTATACAGGAATCAAATTATTGACACTTTTCTTCCACTAATTTTGGGGGATTCAGTGTCTACAAATTTGGCTGACCAACAGGAGTTTAACCGAGCTATTATGTATTGAATGGTTCCAGTAATATAATGTATATTGTACGTCCCAACAATAAAATAGCAGGGGATCAGCAGTACCCAAAATGTGTATATTTAGGTACAGAGACCACTTAAACCAATCATGGAACCATCCCTTCCCTTGAGACTTCATTTTGCATTGTAGCTCAATATTTTTCTCACCAGAAATTATTATGACCTCTAAATAGTTTTCATAAAATCAACATCTTATCACACTGCACATATAGGAACCCTTGTAAAGGAAAAGGAAATTCAGGCCTCTTTGGAACCTTGGAATGATTTTAAGTATGGTGTCTACATAACACTTTAGTTGAAGGTGACACAATAGTTATAAAATCTCTTTAATTAATGGTTAAAAACCAATAAATGAATAAATAAATAAGAATATAGCATGGCCTGTGAGCCTATCCTTAGGAGTGAGATTTAAATTGACAAATGTGCTTCTTAGTCAGTCTACGTGGTTGGTCAGTAGTAGGGTGCTCCCATTCATAGTGGAATATGGCTAGCTCGTACTAAGACCATTCATGAACTTCCAAGGAGTAGGTTGGAGACGGGCCCATTCTATTGGACAAGCCAATGGAGGACTTTCTTTGATAACTTCTTTTCTGCTGAACATTGAAAACCCGGTGGTAAAAATGAATGATTTCAATGATTGCACGTGCAGGGCTTGCATCCTGTTATGAGCAAGCTGATTAACATAGTGAGATGTTTGCACACTTTGTGTCAAACACACAGTAGCTGGTGCAGCAGAGGCAACTAAGAAAATAAAGGGTACAATGCCTGCTATCAATGGCCATATAAATCGTCTAGGGCGCATGAGTTATTTTAAATATTTTATCACTTGGGTGGGGCATAGACTTGTTGTCTGTAAAGTATAAAACTTCTTCTCAAATAATATTTCTATATGGTTTTGCCAGTGATGTTACATCATATCAGCAAGACATGGGAACAGGAGGATTTTATCATTGTCCTTATGTTTAATATACTACGTGAAAAACCGGTGGAGTCCTCCTGTGGTGACTGGATATGAGTTTGGAACACTGGATCTTGTATATATGGATATCTGACCTTTGAATGATACTGAAAAATGGGGGAGGTTGTAACTAAAATGACAAGAAATGTACTCAATGTTTTATTATGTAATGGTAACTCATTTGTATCACCTTGTCAATAAAATTTAATTACAAATTATGAATTAAATAGTACCATCAAAGACACAAACCGACACACACACAAACACACACGCACACACAAAATCAAGCAGTAGTTTTGTGGCTCACCCATATGGTGGACCATATAAATTTAAATTCTCTACTAAAAGAGGTAATTTTAATAATATTTTTAATGCAAGGGGGAGATCAGTAACAAAAAAGCGTTTTTCACATTCAAATCTAACTGAAAAATGATATAGAAGAATTTTATACATGTTTATGTATCCAGATTTTCATTTCATGATCATCGTTCTTCTCGTAAAATCTAAATATGCTTCTTAGAGAAATTGAAAAGGTATATTTCAGTAAAGGATTTCACCCTAACATTGATGTCAGCGTTCATTACAAACAATATACAAGCTAACCAAATTAGTAAGTTTTAAAAGCTAGTGGAAATGAAAACACATTCAATGTGCCGAAAGTAATATTTATTATTTCATGTCATTAGGAAGACAAGGAAAAATATGTAGTCCTCAAATAGTAGGCCTCCGGATTATTTCTGCGAAGGAAAATAGAAAAAAGATCTTTGCATTATGGTGGAAGGTGTGATAATATACATTTCTGATTCTGCCTAAGAACAATAGAAAATTACACAGTTGTTGTACAGATATGCAAAACTGAACAACTGCCTATTATTCTGAAAGAATTTCTTGCTTTTTTCAACTTCCATATACGCAGAAATGGACCAATGGACTACTGCTGTTGACTTATGGTATGAAACTCTATGGGTTTCAAATCACTTGAAGGTAGGTGAACACGTTAATACCCAGAGAATCCATTATGATCATGAAACAGGTACATTTCTTCTAACCTTAGTTTAGGTAACATAATAAGTTTCATCTAAGTAATAGAACAGTTTGTTTATGTCTCACCTATGCAAGTATAATCAGTGTCACATGACAGGGACACAAAATATGAAATGTGCCCAAGTCTTATAACAAAAATAGTAAATATTGTGGACTATATGAGAAATGATTATCCTAAGATTGGAGATCCAAGTCATAATATTTCATCCAAAATTCTCTATCTTAGATGAGATACAACCCATAAATGAAAAAAGGAGGCATTATTTTTGTGGAAAGTGACTTAGTATGGGATAAAAGGAAAATATAACTATAAGCCACCTAAATTTTCTCAGGTTGTCTCATCAATCCACAGAGTCCCCAGAAACTTTTTCTTCTTGTCTCCCAAGTTATTTTGTTGCATATGAAAGTGACAGCAGGGAACAACACACTTCCTTTTACTCTGTAATCACATATAGAGATCTTTCAAAAATCTAAATTGGAAGATATCCTTGCCTTACAAACTGTATACGTGGGCGAACATCTGGTGTGATTTTTAAACAGAATATTCAAGGTATCACAGATCCATGTAAAGGAGGCCTTTTCACAAATATTTGGTGAAGGTTTGCAATAAAATATTGAAAAATGAAAACAGGCTGTAAACACACATGATGCATTTATTGCTATTCTTGTTGAGCAAAGGGCATATAACACACAAACCCAAATAACACAATGTATCTGTATAGTTGCTTTTTACTACATTTAATCAAATTAATCTCCTTATGATTTTAGTAGCTACTTACATGAAGAGGAATTTCAGCCGCTCATTTGTTATTTCTGTGAATAAAATTAAATCGAAACGTATGTCATTGAAAAGTGAACGGTGGCTCTGACATACTGGTCATATCCGTAACATTTTCTCAATATTGAATGGTACTCCGAGACCATTTTGAGTATGACTTTCCATAGATATCAATGAATTTGTTTGGAAATATTTTTTTGTTTATTTGTTTGTTTGTTTTGTTTTTGCCTGTCCTGGGCCTTGGACTCAGGGCCTGAGCACTGTCCCTGGCTTCTTCCCGCTCAAGGCTAGCACTCTGCCACTTGAGCCACAGCGCCGCTTCTGGCCGTTTTCTGTATGTGTGGTGCTGGGAATCGAACCTAGGGCCTTGTGTACCCGAGGCAGGCACTCTTGTCACTAGGCCATATCCCCAGGCCCTAGAAATGTTTTAAGATCATGAAGTAATTGCAGATTTACACATGCATGCTTTCACCAATCACCGTTCAGACAGCAATCTGAATATTTCTCTGAAAAGAGGAAATTTTTTTATTCCTAAAAGAAAAAGGCAGCTCTTCCACCTATCATAATTGTTTCCTTTATTTCTAAGAAATAGATCTTTGCCAAAGTGATAATGTCATTTTCTTACCTGTTTTGGCTAGAAGACTCTGCTCTGCCCCAAACAAAAGTTGGGCTAGGGTTTTCCAAGGATTCTGGCAAACAGAAAAATGGATATTGTCTCCAGGGTATATATTACATTTTCTCTAACATTTACATGGCCAAGGAAAGACATAGGTAATAATGAAATAATAACCACCTTAAGGACCTAATATATCAATGATTTAAGTGGATAATAAACATGGAAAAGAAAGAGTCCTAAACTATAGATGGACAACCCTGGTGTATAGATATTCTTTAAAGAAATCATTTCTGAATGCATGTCTTCATATATGAGGATGAGCATAATAGCTTTATCTATGTTAGCATACATTAAATTTCATGTTGAGCTAAAGAGTTTACTATTATTTGCATCTATCTCTAAACTGGCATTCAGTTACAGCACTAACTCAAAATTTAATCAAGCTCTTTACCTTTATCCCAGTCTTCCTCAGAGGAAAGGCGATGCCCTGTATTTCCAGATTTCTTCTCTTGGGTTTGGGACCAATTCATAGTAACTGCAAGAAGGAAAATAAGGAAAATGGAATCACAATATGTAACAGACTGAATCGGAATCAGATCTGATTTCTGTTTCGTGTATCAAGCTTACCTATATCATCCTCAATGCAACTTTGGTCTTCACATGTTGCTATATGTTTACTGAGTTGATCGCGCGGCACCAAGTGCCGAGCATTGAAGGGACAAGTAGCCAATTTGGCCGCAATGTCCGGATGATTCTATTGAACCAGGATGTAAAAAATAAAATAGTACAAATTATTGGGGGATAAGGAAAGGGTTGCTGTTTTTATGCTTGACTTGTGGTTTTACCTTGGGCTTGTGTGCTGTACTAACACCAGTCTAGCACAAGAGGACGGGCTAGTACAACCTCGACTCTTCTTCAATCTGTTTCTTACAATTTTTAGGGGCTGGAGGTGGATAAGATTCTCTCAGACTCTATATCTCATACTCTCTTTGCATAAAAGTACTTTGATTTAAACTCATCATGACAAGATTGGAGGTCTGACACAGCAGCAAAATGCTGGATACTTAAAACATAACTTTAGCATCTAAAAACATTCAGAATCATGACATCTTATTCAGTAAAAAGGCATTTATTAATATATGCTACATGAATGGGTAAGACACATTGATCGAAAACACAATTGGAAATGCCCTCATTGTGTGTCTTGGTGCATGTGTGTGATACCATGTGCATGTACAGTCTAATTTGTATATATTCGCATTTAGATATAAGAATATTTGAAAACATATGAGCATGAATATGCATATGTATGTGTCTTTCTGTGCACACGTGTATATATAATCAGTGAGCATCCTTTGAAAAGCATAACAAAGGGAAGATTGTTTTCTGTCCAGAGCAATGTTTTTTAACACAAAAAATTGAATTGGGATAGATAACTATATGAGCATTTGAAAGATTTCTTGTTCTATGTGAAAATAACTGTCGTGGTATCATTACAAAAAATACACCAAAATATACAAAACAGGCAAGACACATCTTCGTTATCATCAATTCAGGATCACTAGGTTTACTGAAAAGTAACATGGTTCAGGAATTATGTCCTGCCATAAGGCAATGCATCTGTCTTAATTTTTAGAAACTTTACTAAATTGCTGATTTAGAGTAGTTAAGTGTGAACAAGGAAACAAGTATAAAGTCGCTACACTCAGACTGAAATGATTTTCCTACAGAAAACATCTTGCAATTTTCTACTCATCCTAGAGTTCTGTAAACAAGTTGCACTGCTATTTCTTATCTGCACTACACAAAGATCAGATTACAAGAGCAAATACAAATATGTGTATACTACATCTACCCAGGTAATCTATTATTTCATTGTCACATATTAAGCACATTTAGTCAAATATCAAGCTTCAAATTCATGTTTATAGTAAAGTATGACAAACTCCTCATTTTGAAATGCAACCCTACCTTTCTGCATTTCACCAGATGGTACGGGAATCTGCAGGCCCTGATCTTGTGACTCTTATCATAGGGGTATTGCAGTAACCTTTCAGGATCCAGAGATTCACCTGCAAAGAAAAATATCTAAGCAAATCTGGTATATTTTTGAGAAAATGTAATTCTTTCCCTTCTCTTCCAATTACAACTTATGCATTAATTTCAAATTCCCTTCTGTGATGACAAAAATGATAACTATGCCTTTTGATATTATCATAGTAATAATAAGCAAATTCATTTCAGTTCCCATTTGTGAATTCTTAGGCCTAATTTGGGAAACATTTTTCCATTAATAGAAGGACTTTTTGCGGTTACTGTTTTGCAATATTCACGCTGTCCTCTGTTGACAGGGAAGGTGCATTGAGGCCAAGGCATTTACTTGCAATCTTATGTCTCAATAGTGCGAATTCAAAATTCCACTGTACAATTATCAGAATGTCTCAATTCTGAACTCCATCCCATTGAATCTCCCCCACAGAGTTTTGCATACTGAGAATGCTATACATAATATGATGGGAACCATTTGAAGTGTTCTTTTCAAAGGACATTGGGAACATGCTTACCTTCTTGCATTCTGGTAGACAGGGAAATATCTGCACTTCCTGTGAGGAAAAAAATTCTGTCAGAAAACCAATGAAGAATTACTTCTAGACCAGATGTCTCAAACGTTATCATTTCTTTGGAGAAACAAAGGAATATTGAAGAACTTGGAAGATATTCAACTCATTAACTTTTGAGTTCTTTGATGCACATCCTGTAAGTACTGATTTTCTTAATACACAAATTACAGGCATTTTCAGAAGAAAAACAGGAGATAGTTTATGACTTATTTCAACACTGTTTATCTAAAGGGACATGAAGGCATCTTTTCTTGTTCATTCAAAGAGGGATGGAGTGTCTTTAAAGTATTAAACTGAAATTAGGTTTAAAATGAGAAAGACAAAGAAACTTGAGTTTCCTTTCATTAAATTTAGGCCGCTTAGAAAACAAACTATTTGCGAGATTTTTTTATGAATAATCATTCTTAAGGCCATAAAAGCATTCATTTGTAAATCAAACTCATCAAAAACTTTATTCGTTTCACACGACATGCTTTGAATTTAAAATTACCTTTTCCAGTTATTGAAGACAAACTAATTATGTGGCATCACAAACATGAAGCACTAGTAGTGAGTCCTGACTTTTCCTGGGAATAAAACAGGTGGTATATATCTATATCTATGTCTACAACTATATCTATATCTATAATTATCTATCTATCTATCTATCCATCTATCTATCTATGTGTGTGTATAGCTAAATGCATGGATGAAATCCTTAAATATTACATTGCCAAGATTTAGTATAAAATTGGTGTGCTTTGTGAATATTGAGATTAAAGTTAGAGAATGTCTTGCTGGCTCCATTTTTACAATATTTCGACAAAGGATTATGTTGCTGCTTACAACTTTAGAACATTCCAAAAATGATGAGATCAAAATTGCAAATTTGGACAGAGAGATAGTACCACAAAAGTATTGGCACATTTATGAATAACCGTTATATTGAAGTAAAATGCAATTTACATAAACAGTTTCTGCTTAAGCCTAAAAAGAAAACGGGGAATGCAATTTTCTTATACATAAACCATTCTACTAAAGGTGAGGTGCATCCCTTCATCCAGGAGCAAAGAGCCCCTTGTAATGAGGTGTTCACTTTGCCGGGATTACTTTGACCTAGTGTCTCCTATATATGGTAGCACAACTAGAAGGACTGGACAATCAAACTCATTTTGGATTTAGGGTATCATTTCATGTCCTCTAGCGCCAGTATATGACAGTATTATAATTACTGGCCAAAATCCAGAAGAGATAGTCCCATCTTCTCGCTGTGTTTTTTAATCACATTGCAATTTATTCCTCCTATGCTGTGAATAAGTCAAAAAGGGATATGTTTTGCTTCCATAGTTTGTTCAACTATCGTATATTAATACACTGCAGAATATAGATAATTGATTTTCCCAGCATAATAATTGCTGCCAACAATCGATTCATTGCATGTAACTCATTCCAAAGGAACGTTATACTTTCTAAGGTTAAACATTAAGAGAAGACACCTGAGAAACTACATGAATCTAATTAGAGTGACAGGGTAATAAGTGGCTTATAATACCTACTGGTATTTCTTAATATTGTCAAATATGAATGAAGGTTTTTTGACTTTTTGTTTTTTGCGCTTTCAGAAAAACAAGTATCACCAGTGTGTGTCTTACTTTCTCGGGTAGACATGAATAAATTTCTCACAAATAAATCATGTTCTCACGAAATCAATGGTAAAACATTTTTAATAGATTGCTAGGAAGATCTTATTTCCAATAGTGTATCCAATTTAACTCAGAATAAGGAATTCCTTGACAAATTTCAAGTCTTCAATACACACTGACTTGAGAAAGATGATTCCCTTTCAGTGACTCACATACCTGCCACATTTACATATGGGTTTCTAAGAAAGCACCAATTCAAAGGAATTATGCAACAAACCAATGTAAATCCTCCCCATCCTTTTTAGCTGTTGAAAAGGGCCTAGACTTATCTCCAACATATTATGAGCCAAAATCATACTCGAGAGCAAAAAAAAAATTTATTCATCGAAAGGACTTAGAGAACTCCATTTGTATTGTGCATATTATTATAAATTGTGGAAATGTTTCAGGTGCTGTTAAAACATTTTCAAGGGACAGGAAATTGCTCTGTATTAAAAAATAGGACATGGACAATAATGAATTACCTGTCTTGTTGATTAAAATGACATCCACTGAGACTGAATTAGCAAACCTAAGATACACTATGAAAGAAGGTATTCTAGTGGTAAAACTCATGAATTTTCATCCAGCTGTATATCACCTGTTTAATCGCAGGCAAATAATCAGGCAACAATTGTATTTGAAAGGAATAAGGAGAAATCTCAAAATTGTAACAGTAGGACTGAAGTCAACAAAGTATATTAATCTTTATCATTAATTTCTTTGTCATAGACCAACATTCAAGGGACTTCATTCATGACAAGTGTTCAACGTATTTGTGAAAATGTTTTCTAACTGGTAGATATCTATACTATATAGTTCAAAATTTTTCAACTTTTGCAGGTCTCAAACAGGTAATTACCCGTTTGAACTCATATAAATTCAGACAATAATTTCTAGATATTCCTGTATTCTTACTTGAACTATGGCTCAAGGGATCTATAGGTAATTATATATAACAGAACATGACCTATAAATTGAGGGAACATTGGGCAATACTGAGAGTCATAGCTACAGATAATAACTGTTTCAAATATTAGTAAATTCCAGCATTAAATTTGTTGTGGGCATGAAACAAGTGTACAAACCCATAGATATATCATTGTTAGAGCTAAATAAAAGTGAGAGTAATTGTAGTAAATTTGAAGCCAGACACATTGGAAATTGCTACATTCTCAATTCCAGTGACATTACATTTTTGATTATGTGATATGTTGGATAATACTTGGTATTTTGTAAAATAAGCAGTGACTACCTCATGGGACTTCCCGTAAAGGAATTACAAAGAACCTTTGTAGCCAGAAATGTCACAGTGTATATCAAAGAGTGAAAAGTTAGTCCACACGAGTTGGGGACTGATGACTGAAGAAAGGAAACGAGGGAAATGATGGTTAGATGTCTCTGAAGGAGAACTGTACTTAACAAATTAGTGAAGAAGGCTCTCTGCTCAACGAAGTAACCTGGTCCACCGTAGACCTTTCCGTAGTAACAGTTACTTTTAACTCCTGTCTCCCCCGTGTGGGGTCACTAGTATTGTGACGTGGCTAATATTGGTCACTTCCGGGTTATGATCTCGCGTCATTCACAAGCACTTCCGCATTTGACAACGGAAGTGCTCAATGCTGCCTTCTAACCGGAAGTGGGAGTCCTGTTTGTTCTTCCTGTATATGGTTTATCTATGATTTTGTAGAAATAAGCGAGGTTTCAGTAGTGAAATCTTGAGAGTCGTTTTCACACACTTTTCAAATAGGCGAGTTTGGGATCCTGAATTCCTTCTTCCTATACATTTCTGTTCTGCCCATGATCCAGTCTTTGGAAAAGCATCCACTTTTACGCAAAGTGTTCACAGGAACCTATCAAGGAATATGTTGACCATTCTAGTTCTGAAAGTTTAACTATTTTCGCAAAACTTTGTACCTACATTATTATGACCGCTTTTCCTCAGTGGTGACCATTCATGAAACATTACTTTTACAAAAAGATCAGGGAAAGTAGGCTCAGTTATGATTATGTGGTTCTTAGTAAATCAGAGAACTGGGACTATGCTCTCCATTTTCTAGTATGATTCATGTTCTTTTCTCCCTTATTAGCTGTGTATGTCTTGTTTATGTGTTTGAACTTGATTTCAAATATGTGTCTTATAAATTGATTTTGCTATTTTAAAAGAGAAAACAGAAGAATTTGTTTACTACCAGCCCTGTTTGACCAAGGGCATTTGTGTCTTGATTATCAGTAGGTTTGAAAAAAAAGATTTAATCAAATAATATGGCATCTCTTATTATCTGAAATTTATGTGAATATTCACATGATTCTGTATCACTAGTGTTGAAATGTTCCAATTGTTTCAAAACTTCGATGTTGTATACCAAATTTGGCACTTTATCTCTATCTAATAGATCAGAATTAGAAAGAGAGCTTCAAAATTCTCCAGAATCAACTGATAATATTTACTTCCAGTTATGGTGCTTTTGCTAGGGTAATAGGAGTTTAAGTTACTCGCTAACCACAATTTCATTTTACGAATAATGTATACAAAGGATAGATGAAGAAATTTTTAACAAGGAATCAAGGAAATTTTGAGGGAGTATTGAGGTGAGAGAAAAATGTGCATAAATTTCTTCTCACAGCTGTTATGTCCTTGCTCATTTTTCTGCCTCTTTCCTTCACATTGTCCTCTTGCACAAACAACTTCCTTTTTCATTATTTTTTCCAAAACAAAAAATTATATCCTTAATGTCTATTGTCAATCTCATCTCTAAAGCTTGTAGCCTCTACTAATATTAACTATAAAACAATTCCTTGCAGATTGGGTAATATATAGATATCCATTTGAATTTATGTACATAAACATTAGTATTTGTGTGTCACTTTGGGATACCTTTCTCTCAAGCACGTTCCTTGTCTCCCTGTGCATTGGTACCTGAGTCCTGCTTTCTTTATCATGTCTGTTACTTATTTCTAACATACAAATATCAGCCAGCCAATGCTCCATTCTATGTTCCAGGCTTTTGTCCCAATGAATACCTTTTTCCAAATGTTTTCTAATCATTGTTTAGGATTCCCTTGTACAGAGATACCATTTGCTTGGATCCAATCATGTATAGTGGGACATTGGATTTGTTTCCATTTCTTTGCTCTTTTGGAGCGTGCAACATAAACGTGGATGTGCAGGTTTTCTCGTCATATCCTGGATCCTGTTGCTCAGAATGGGACATGTGCTATGCCTTGCGTGTTCTTTTCAAGATACTCCATACTCTTTTCAAGAGTGGTTGTAGTAGTTCACATTCCCAACATCAGTTCAGGACATTTCCTCTTTCAGGGAGTCAACTCCAGCACTTGTTGCTTGAGTTCAGAATACATCTCATTCTGGCTTGGGGAAGATGATATTTCAGTGTTGTTTTTATTTACATATCATTTACTTCCATTGATGGTTGTTATGTTTCTGTTTGTCATTACTATTTTTATTTCTTCTTCTGTGAAGTCTGTTTTCACATCCATGGCGAAATTCATGATTGAATTGTTGGATTTAGGAGGGATTAGTTTCTTGTGTCCCCTGTATGTGAGAAACATTAACCTGTTATATTATTTGTCTGTTACATTGTTGTTTGGCTGTCTGTCTGCTTTCGTGACCAGGTCCTTAGCTGTGCAAAAATTTTTATTTTAATGTACTCCCATTTTCCAATCTTTCATCAATCTGTAGTGTGCCTCAGACTCTGTTGAGGAAGTTCCTCCCTAGGCCTGGAAGACCTGATGTCTCTGCTACTCTGTTCTATTATAGTTACGAGGATACACATTTGATGTTGGGATGTTAATCCTTTTTGAGTTGACATCGGTGCTAGTATTATGCTAGGATCACGTTTGATTTTTTTTTCCTGTGGTGATCCTTTTTTCCCATCTCCTATAATTGAAGATGCTACTTTTTTCCATTGTATGTCTCTCATTCCTTTGCCTAATATCAGCTGACTGCAAGCCTCTGGTTTCTTTGAAGGTGTTCTGCCATATTGTATTCATCAGGCATCACCTTTCGGCAATATAAGGTTGTATTTTTATATAATGCTTTTGTAATAGGGCTTGAAATCAGGCATTTTGATATCGCTGATGCTGCTTCTTTTTTTTTTTCAAATTTTTATTATCAAACTGATATACAGTGAGGTTACAGTTTCATTCGTTAGGCATTGTATACATTTCTTGTACTGTTTGTTACCCTGTCCCTCATACCCTCCTCCCTCCTCCCCCTTTCCATTCCCCCACTGTGGTGTTCAGTGCATTTTCACCAAACAATTTTGCAAGTATTGCTTTTTTAGTTGTTTCTCTTTTTTTACCCTGTGTATCTCAATTTTGGTATTCCCTTTCAATTTCCTAATTCTAATACCAGTATACACGGTTTCCAAAATACTCAGGTAAGATTACAGAGATAGTGTAGTTACAACCACTGGCAGGTGATAGAAGAGCATCATCAACAATAGAAGCTACAGATACAGATGGGACGTTGAAAGTAGTTACAACTGTGATATAACAATCGTTTTCATAAAATGGAATTCATTTCACTTAGCATCATCTTATGTGTTCATAAGGGTAGAGCTATTGGGCCTTGTGATGCTCTCCTATGACTTGCCTAAACCTGTACTAATTATTCCCAATAATGGAGACCATAGTGTCCATGTTTCTTTGGGTCTGGCTCACTTCACTTAGTATAATTTTTTTCCAAGTCCTTCCATTTGCTGACAAATGGGGCAATGCCATTCTTTCTGATAGAGGCATAAAATTCCATTGTGAGTATGTCCCACATTTTACTGATCCATTCGTCTACTGAGGGGCATCTGGGTTGGTTCCAGATTCTCGCTATGACAAATTGCGCTGCGATGAACATTGTTGTGACTTTACTGTGGTTTTGTTTGTGGTCTTTTTGCCTTCAATTTCCTTAGCTTTTCTAGATCTTCCTATTTCATATGAATTTTTGGATTGCTTTTCCTATTTCATTAAAGAATATAGTTAGATTTTCATGGGGTTTTGAGGTGAATTTCTATAACATCTTTAGCAATATGGAAAGTTGACAATATTGGTTCTCTTAATCATGAACATTGAAGGATGAGAAAGAAAATCCTGGCCCTGGCGATTATACCCCTGCCTCAGGGACATGGCATGACACCACAGTTTGTACTGAAACCACATAGGCTTCTGTATTCTGTTTTTGGAATCTGGTAGCTAATATTTTGTTAAGGAGTTGTGCATCCTTTGACTGCCTTATTATGTAACTGTACCCCTTTTGCACAACACATTGTCAACCAAAAAAGTTCTAGCCTTACCCTGAGACCTTTTTATATCTATATACCATGTGAACTTAGCTTACAAATATTATAAGCATATTTATGAGACATTTTCATATTGATTTTCCGTGATATCTACTTTTGAAGGCTAAATCCCAGGGAATACGGTTTTCCAAATTATGATAGTATCTATACTTTAAAATTTAGGATGTGTAGCAGTTTTTGTTTCCTTGCTTTAGATTAATGATATTGCTGGTGACAACAATCTCTCAAGGTATCCAAGAACAAGACAAGAAATCATACTTTATCATTTGTGTTTAGTTTATTTGTTGAGACCAAAAAGAAATGAAAGGCGACCTCTACTGCCTTAGTAAAATGTCACGACATTGAAACAGAATCTGGGCCCCTACACACAGGTGTCTAGCTTTATTCCAAATAAGAAGATTGTAATCTCTCAAGGAATTTCAGATTTTAAATATTAAATTTAGTGAATTGTGGGATATATCTTGTTGCTAGGGAAACGGATTTTTAAACAAACTTCACATAACAGAAGTCCTTAAGTTTATCTGAATTACAAATATTTACAAAATATATGTTGTGCTAATATTTTCGAATATAAAGACAACGAAATTAAGACCATCAATTATTAGTCGGTCTGAGTTGGAAATGAGAATGGCCTGGAGACACATGATGAGTGCTCTATACCACAGGCTGTAAGAGAAATGCAAATCAAAATGACTATCATATTAGACATAGCCAGAAAAGAATGTCCATTATCAGGAAAACTATTAAATAAAAAAAGAATACTGTTAATAAGAAACGTTGGAAGCCTTGTGGACAAAAGTGAACGCTATTAAATATTGAAGCAGTTATAAACTTGTTCAATAATACTGCCACATATGAGCTACCAATGGGAAGTATAGGGGAAATCAAGGCTTCATAACTCCTGCATCCCAGATGTGAAATCACAAAGAACTCTTACAAATTTCATAAATGGTCGTCAAACCCCAACCCCCAAAACAATACTGATTAATACAGATGGAGAATAAGGAAAAGTTCTTGCTATGACAGCTGAAATTGCCAGAAGAATCAACACAGAATTCCATAGAAACAAATGTCAGGAACACAGAAAATATTTCTTGATGGAACATCGAAAATAAGGAAAGAAATAAAAGTAAAAATAGATACAGCCAACTCCTCACCTAAAGACTTACACAAGCAGAAGAAGCATCCTGACCATCTTAGAGACCAGAACCTAGAGGAAAATCCACCAGTCACAAAAATTAAAGCGTATAGAACTCTAGAACAAGCAAAACTTATCAGAATCATGTCAAAACTCTCCACTAAAATTTTTGATGAAGGACAGCCTGGAAGAACACAATTCAAGCACTAAAAGCCAGCAACTACTTTGGATATCCACGAAATTAGAATACACATTCGATGGAAAAAACAAAACCGTCCACAATAAAGAAAAGTAAAGGAGTATAACAACAAAAAAAAAAACAGTCCTGCAGAGGCAACTAAGGAGGAATATCATTCAATAGAAAAGAATCAACAAAATGGAACCCAGGTAAAAAGAAGCCAAGAGGAAACAAAATTTTATTAACAAAGAATAAAGGAAAGAAGTAAAACGCAGGTTAATAAGAAAATGGAAGACAAAGGACCACACTAATCTCAACAGTAACAATCTAAAACTCAACTCTCCAAAGAAAAGAAATGAACTGTAGATTGGATCCAAAAACAAGATCCATCCATGTGTTGTCTTCAAGAGACCCCTCAAAGAAAACAGAATGAAATCATGCTTTGAGAAAAAGGATGGAGTAGGATCTTCCAAGGAAATGGACTTACCAAAAGGGAGGAGTAGCCAACCTGATTACAAAAAGCTAGACTTCTCATAATATGAGTGCACAAAGAAATAGATAGTCCCTACATCTCAATACTGGGTAAAATCTAAGAAGAAGTTATAAAAATAATGAACATATATTCACCCAATAATTGAGACGCTAAATATGTCAAAGGAATTCATTCAGAACTACAGTCAAAGATGGATCTGAATAAACTAGTAGTGAGTGTTGTTAATACTTCAATCTCTCCAAGAGATGATCTGACACATAGGAGAAACCAGACTGAAACCAGTAGAAGTACATCCATTTTCCACATGAATGTAACAGACTTATTCAAAGGTTTTCAACATACAGCTATCAAAAGCAGATTCTTCTAAGCATCAAGTGTAGCATACTCCAAATATATATACTTACATTGTCCATGGACAGAGTTTCAGAAAATACAAGAGTATCGACATTATTCCACGTCTTCAATCTTATCAAAGCAGAATCATGAAGGATTTCCAATTCACTTCTGAGAAGATGCCGGAGTAGCAGCAAAGCCCTAGGTAAACACATTTTGACATTTTGATATTGGCCAGGAAGAAAAAATATACTTTGCTGGCCTGAAAACACAGATTTTTGTTCCAGTTGGTGGTGCACCAACAAGCCAGTGCTGGCGCCCACACACTTCCCCATACTCCATGCACCTAAAGCACACAATAGCAACCAGGACAAAATCCTCCAGACAACAGCAGACAGACCTGGATTGCAGACTGAGCACCCAAAGGCTGAAATAGCAGAGAAAGTGTGAGTACCTCTATAAAGACATCCTCACTCGCGCCCGTGAAGGAGTATCTGGAGCTTAGCCCTTCCACCATTGCTAGAGCAAAGTACCAACTTTGTCACTGGCATAGGGTCAGACCAGACTGGAACAAAATTAGGCATTCACAAGGCAAGGATGAATGGGCCATCTTTGAAAAAGGCAAGAGGGACCAATCAGGGAGAGCTAGCTCTGGCCCGGAGAAGGACCCCTGCCTAGGTGGGAGGGTCATCCTAGGCCATGGCTCAGCCAGAGGTGCACCGCCTTGACTGTTGAAATTTCTAAATTGAAAGTGAAAGCAGCAAACAACTACCAGCAGTATGGAAAACCAGATGGGAAGAAACAGTTCCCGAGACAGATAAATGGTCCCACCACATAGGAATCCTAATTCCCAGGCTGAAATGGAGGTGAATCCCATAGCTAGCTCTTCCCAATAGGTCGTTCCACCCCGGAGTGGGGAACCTCCCCCAAGCAAGAGAATCACATCAGGTTCAACCAGGAGAGAAGCTCTCCGACCTGCTGAGTCCACAGCCTATTTTAAAACATGAGTTATAGGCAATGGCCCCACAGCAGAGTAGTGGAGCCAGGGTTCCCAAAACTGTGCATGTGCCCCATCCACAGAGGATACCGAAGTCCCACTTGCAAGCTGTGTGAAACAGAGCGACCCAGGATTTCACCAACAAGGGATGCAGTTCAAAGTAGATCCACCCCCAAAAACTGAAAGCAAGTCAAACATGGCAAGCAGCAAAATATACTGCTGACCATCGCAAGGAAACCAGAGAATAAAATGTCCATCCAAACAAGGAAGACTCCATTTTCTTTTCCAAGATTTTTTATGCTTTCATTGTGTTTTTTTTCAATTTCTGAAATGTCATTTGGTTTTTATATTCCTTTTTTACCTGTTTGTTTTTAGCAAAAAATTGATTTGCTTGTTCGATTTTCTGGTTTTTTTTTTCTTTTTAAAAATAAATTTTCTCTGTTTTGTGCATTTGTCTTCCACTATTTTTTTCTTTATTTTCCTCTTCACATTCTCTTTCTTTAAAAATACATTCCTAGGAATAACACCTCCACCCTTCTCTGTTAAATGAATTGTCTATCTTTTTAAACTACTTTCTACCAATTCTACTATTCTCCACATTTCCACGTCACTGTAATTAAACCAAAATCATGAGCCTCCCCCTTAATATTTTACTCTATTCTCTTCACTGCCGCTAACTGACCCTCCTTACTTACAGAAACTCCAGATTCCATTGTCCTCACGTTGTTGGGTAGAGGGTATCCCTGCTCAAAACGAGTGAATCAAATGGGTTCAAAGACAAAGCCTGCCAGTCCAAAAATTTTTTAATACAGTAACAAAAGTTACTCATAAGATTGTAACAGTAAATACATAACTACTGAGTACAGGGTGCAGGATTTGTTGTTATATCAAAATTGTATTCTTCAGGAACACCAATCTCATATTATATACAGGTATTCCAGGTATCTGTATATAATTGTTAACGTCAAAGATTTACACAACAAAGCCTGGTAAGGTATGCATGAGGTCTTCAACGGTGCTCACACATCTATCCAGCAAAAGTAAATATCTCGTAAAAGTGAAAGGCTGGAATCAAGTCTGTCAATCCAATGGCCCCTATAAACAGGCTGGCATTGCAATCCTAGTATCAGATAAAATTGACTTCAAATTAAAAACATTAAAAAAGAAACAAAGAAGCTTACTACATTCTAATAAAGGGATCTCTACTACAGGAGGATATAACCATCCTATATATCTACACACCAAATACAGGACGACCCAACCGAACACGACTGACTCTAAAATCATTCACAGACCCAATCACATTGATAACTGGGGAATTTAACACTCCACTATCACCTTTGGACAGATCAGCACACCAAAACCTGAACAAAGAAACCACAGAAATAAAAACGTACGTATATCTAGACTTAACCGAAATCTACAAAATATTCCAACCAGCAACAGCATAGCACACATACCAGATAGGACATAGCACATAGCAGATAGCACATAGCAGAGAGTACATAGCAGATACCAGATTTTGATTCGTTCAAACAAATTTCATATCGACCACAAAGTGTAAGATAAATATTGTTGGGAATCTCTGGTGGCTACTTGTAAAAAATATTTTAATGTAGAAAGGAAAAAAGGCTTTGTACGTATGTATAGATTTATCTGTCAGTTTCTCTTTGTATCTACCTATCTACATGTTACCTACACCACGACATAATTACTTGGCAGAATATTGAGGTAATTGATAAACAATTCAGGATTGTCTGGCATGATCCTATTTCCTACAGCTTTTCGAAATGACAGAAAATGCTCTTGAGTGACATCACATGAATTTCATAGCATTCTTGTGGACAGTTCCACTTCCTTCCATTTAATCTCTGGTACATGGCAAGAAAGAATAGAGTAATTTTCCAGACCTTGGATGTGTAAAGGAGTATTGGGTCAGAGTTTAGGACAGTGGTTCAACGTGTACAAGGGTCCGTTGTTTGAGAGTCCCCTTTACCAAATGTTTCTCTGTAGAAAGCAAAAGTAAAAGTATCGTGTCATTAAATGAGAGTGGCTCTTTTGTCAGTGGATTTTGCGTTCAGCTTTTCTAGAAACAGGAATATCTGAACATCGAGGATAATTTAGTTTGTTGATGCCAAAACACTCCATAGCAGGAAGAACAGTGCTGGAGGTATGTTAATATCTACTTTCAAACTTTTGGAAGCTTCAGGTTGAAAATCTTTTTGGTCCTGGTACAACAAAAGTTCAAAAATCAAGAAAATGTGATTGAAGACAGAGAAGTCAACATATACACCTATGACACCTTGGTTTTTTATAATTAAGACAAAAGAATTGGATAGAAAAGCACAGCCTTTTCAAGAAATGGTAAGGCAGAATATTTTAAACTCTTCCACCAACCAAAAGTACATCCTTGTGTGTCTCCTCATACCACCAAAAATTCTAATTGGATCAGGGACTCGAGGTAAAATGGAAACAATAAATATGCAAGAAGAATGAGGAAAAACACTAGGGCTTCTGAGCACATATTAACAGATTTCTATAAAATCTAACAACCACATTAAATCACAGTATTGTACAAAAGGACGTCCATGGAATTGCTAAGCTCCATATGTCAAATTATGAAGAGAGAGGAGAGCACAGAATACGCGAGAAGATATGAAGTAGATAATAAAAAAATAGGGCTCTCAAATACAAAATATATTTGAAACTCAAAAAAAATAAAATTCTTTAGACACTCTGCGAAGCAGTATACCATATCCGCAAAAAAATATACACATAGATTATGATCGAGCAATCTCAATGTTGGGCATTCACTGTAAAGACCATAAAGAATTCCATGCTAAAACTTCCACCATGATCATGATCATTGCAGCATTCTCTCAAATAGCCAACATATGTATCCAATTCTTCTGGCCATCAGTTGATGAATGGAACAACAGAAACTGCTTTTATATTCATAGTGTAATTCTAGGCTTCCTTCAGAAAGAATGACATCCTCTCATTTGTAAAGAAATGGAACGCCTTAGGAAAACATTATGTCGTATGAAGTGAACGGCAAAGAGAGCCAATGGATTCGCTGAGTTGTAAAAATGGCATACATGCCTAGGATTTTCCATGCAGAGTATCGCAGTTTCTCAATAATTTGGAGAAATAATCACAAACAAGCATGGTACTAGTAATGATCTCAAATATATGGAATCCGGAGGTTTCTTTATTTTTACTTTGAAATCCTTATTTGAAATTATATCTTTTGATTTAATTTTCTGTGTTGGTAAACCAGGTGTCGCTGTGGTAGACCATGGAGCTCTTACTATTGTCTCTTTCTTTATCGTAGTAAGGAAATAACTTCTTCACACTGTGAAAAGTACAAAGGGTAAAGGAATGCAACAAAGGAATAGAAATTGTTGTAATTAACCATTCAAAGTTGGTGAACAGTTCATTGAAAAGGGAAGCAAGAGAAAAATGAGGGAGGAATTACCACGTTTGACAAATTTTATATACCCTATCTTATCAATGCATTTCTATGTTGATCACCATGAGACATAACTTCAAAAGACTAGGCACACACACCGTCACTCACTCAAACACACCACACCCCCACACACACACAAACTCACACACACAATCAAAAATTTTCTTCTTTTTCATTATCTACCAAACACTTGTAATATTTCCAGCAATGCACAAATTTTAATAACTTTAGAATGTTATTGTTTGGATACATAGAAAAATCTAGTTTCCCACCGCAAAATGCATTTACACTTAATTTTTTTACATTTTCTTTCTTATTTTTAGGATGATGTACAGTGGGGTTACAGAAACATGCTTCATATAGTGATTACATATGCATTTCTTCTCATACCTGCTATCCCTTCCTGATTTTTCTCCCTTCATCCCTCTGCTTCACCCCTCAAACCACTCCCTCAATTTCTTAATTATTTACACATTAACTCTATGTGTTAGTAATTCTTAATAATATTATAAAGTAAAATAAACAGATGTCTGATCCTTCATGCTCAGTGTCACATTCAATTCTCAAAATTCTTATGTCCTCTATGCTTAGTAATTGTAAAACAATTCATCCCCAAATGGTGATATATGCATATACCTCTCTTTCTTTATGCTTCCTGTAATCTGTTTCTCTTTTCCTGTGAAATATCTCTTCCTAAGTCCCTTGATTAGCTCAGTTTGTTCTCTCACTACCCAATTCACTTGGTGAGCCCTTTCTGCTCTATTCCCCACCACATTTCCCATTCATTCGGTCTTGCAAAACGTCCTATTTAAAGAAGTCAAAGAATCCTTGCATATTGTCATGAATTTTTTCTTTTTACAAAAACTCCCAGAAGTGTTTGGCTCACCAAATTGATGTTCACATAATGTCACATAAATTGACGTTCTCTTTTAAAGATGTAAATTTGGTGATACTTTCTTACATGCAAGAATACATAATGAAATGAAACATATCAGACTCATGTAAAAGAAACTGAAGAACAATCATAGGAGGACTTTACATGTTAACGTACTTAGATTTCCATTTAATGATCATAATTGCATTTCTCCTACCTAAGTGTGCTTTCTCAAATATTAAGTGATATACTTCTGTAAGGAAAGAAACACCTCCACTTATGTCAGAATTCATTGTAAATATACACTGTAACCAAATTGGAGGTTTCAATGATTAGGGGAGGTCTGGGAATATGGCCTAGTTGCAAGAGTGCTTGTCTCAATTATTAGGGGAAATCAAAAGACATTCATATGATTAGACTTTTTTTTATTATTTTTACTCATAGATAAGACAAGGAGAAATACTTGTTGAACACACGGTGGGGCAACTGATTAGTTCTGCAAAGGCATAAATAAAAACACATTTTTTTGTTTCGATGCATAGAGGGCTAACAAATATGTTTGTATTGTGTCTACAAACATTAGACACATCCTTGGTTTTTCTAGAGGTACTTCAATTGAACAAATGCCTATTTTCATGAATGAATTCCCTGCTTTCTTAACTTCCATATACACTGAAACCAATTAATTGGACAGCATCTGGAAAACTATACTTGGACACTTGTGTGTCTTGACCCACTTGGAGGGAGTTGTACAGGTGAATCAATGAAATCTCATGATTTTAAGGACCCAGGCACATTTCTACAAGCCATTCCCTAGGTTATATATATAGAGACACAAAACATGTAATGTCACCTAGTCTCAGGCCAAAAATAGTAAATAATTATGAGTACAAAAGAAATCATAATCCTAAGATTTCAAATCAAATTGATAATGTTTGCCCTACATTTCTCTACCTAAACTTTGATGCAAACCGCAAATGTAAAAAGAAAGCATCATTATAGCGAAAGTGTCTTACGAAGGATAGAACAAAACTATAAGTACCTGTCTAAAGTTTCACAGGTACTCTCATCAATCTTCAGGTTGACAAGGATATTTTTATTGTTCTCCCCCAGAATAACTTGCTAGAAGAAGCAAGTGACTGCAGGGAAGAACATACGTACATTTACATTTACCCTGGACTCACAAGAACAAGTCAACCAAGAGTTTAAATTAGAATCTATCATTGCCTAATCACTCTGCATTCTTGAGCTTTCATCCTGTTTGTTATTCAAATAGAAATCACAAGGAATCACAGATTAAAGAAGAGAAAATAGCGTCACGAGTTTTGCATTATGACAAAGAATCCATATATTATTTTTATTGTAACAGCAGCAGTGGGCATTGACATAAAAATATGAAGGAAATGTGAATTGATTTACTGTGAGCAAACAGAAGTATAATATTGATTTAGCTTAAGAATTAGTGCAACAAATGTATCAGGAAATGTAGCAAAAAAATGTACTTCATCTAAAGATATGAGGTAATGATTCATAGAAATTGGACATAAAAGCTTTCTTCGTTTGCTAGTCATATATTTGTTTATATAAATTACACGTCTGGGTTAAACGCTTAAAGTGGGTTTTGCATGTGCTATGTAACAATAGACACTGTATCACTTCTATATTGAGGCCCATCAATTTACAATTTAGAGTGTTGGTCATGACATAAGGCTAAACAAAGGGTTGGAATACCTCTCTTTTATCAGCCCATAGGAAATACCAAGGACTGTAACAGGTATTCCATAATGACTCTGGGCTTTTAGAAACCAAATAAAGAAAACTTATGAATATCTTTTGAAATATTTTATTCGTATGATTCTTTAAGTGTCTGGCTCTATTTTGCCTTCCAAGAGCTGTTGTACAAAAGGCTACAAATAAGAAGGGACTGTTTCAGATTGTATCATGACCCAATTTAAGAATACTATCAAAATTGGGAAAATTTGCAATGATGTAATTCAACCAACTTCAAGGACAATTCTAAGAGCTATCATGGGTCTCTCTGTCCTTAATCATAATCAATAAATGCATCTTCATTTGTAAGTGTGCAATGTCCAAGTACTTGAGCTATATAAGCGTTTAATCATATAATAGAAATATTTAAGACAGTGTAGAGAAATTGATTATAATTTCATAATATATATGCATTTTAACTGCTGTTTGAATAGACCATGTTTTCTACAGTCCTAACAAGGTGCCCTGAGCCATACCTAGGTGTTCATGACTCCTATTAAATTATCAAAATCATGAATGCTCCCCTAATTAATGAAGATATTTCACTATTGATGTTGCCATGGATGGAAGTGATATAAGTTGAAACAATATTTCCTCGTGTCAAACTAAAAATATGACCAACATTCAGAAATGAATTACACATAAAAATTGAAATGTTTATCAAAATGGCTCACTATAAACAGATTAGCACAGGAGATACCAAAATAGCCAGGTAATGATTTCCAAAATATTTGGAGACAAAATTGAAAGAAATATTTTGGACTCAATTTTCACCTGTTAAACATTCAGGTCCTTCCTACTACAATAATTACCATGGAAACACTCAGGTATATTCATTCTGGATTTCAAAATTTGAATTACCATGGAGTCACATAAAAGGATATTCCCAAAGATATTAAGTGGAAAATAATTCTATAACAGCAAACTACTTTTGGAGGATATCTCACTTTCAAATTCAGACATGGCATAGAAGACATGTAAGATAGCATAGAAGACATGTAAGATTGAGCAACTCCACTGCTGCTCATAATTGGTTTATGGAGTATGAGATTGTATAGCTTTTCAGGAGCAAAATTATGTTCGGTGCAGTTTTGTAACCACAAGCCAAAAGGACTAGGAGAGTTGTGTATCTTATAGGTGTGAGATCTCACAGACCAAAAGGACAGTCTAACCAGCCGAGTTCTACTGGGATTATATAAACCTCCATGTTGAATTAAAATATTGATATCTACAGGTTTATCATGGAGAATTGCCTAGACAGATAGCTTTAGAGAACTGAGAGTAAGAGATGTTAGAATCTTGTCCTTCTTCCATAGGATAGACTGGAATGCCAGACAGATAACAGGGAGAGATTAAGTCAGGACTAGATATAGATACAGAGACGGGGGATTTGGTCCACAAATCTGGATGCAATAAGGGAGGTTTTAAAGATACTGGTCCAATACAATACCTCGGAATTAGCCCCTGCCATAGAGTTACAAGACACAGGTTAACAGAGCACACATAGGCAGGAGTAGATGTTCCAGAGTCAGCACTTTTTCAGTAGATAGCACTACCTGTTGGGCTTTGTGAGACAGCGCTTTTACCTGTCCCCATAAGGGCAAAGGGGCTGTCCTTCCTCTGTGAGGATTTTTATGGAGTCTGTGGGCAGCCATGGCTTGGATTGGGATGGTCTCATAGCATAGATGAGGATGTCTTACCCTAATCTTTGTGTTCTGGGGGCACTCCTTGTGGGACTCAGCAGAGTGGATGCCAGAAATTTTGGACATCTTCTGTAGCAACATAAGCATTCCATAGCCTCTGGATTAACACCTGCCAAGGGGTCCAATCTAACCCAACCCCCAATCTAATCCAAACCGTATGTGGCTTGATTAATATACACGGAGCTAGGAAGTGTTGCTTGGCTATGGCCAAAACATCTCCTTGAGGCAAATTTAAAAACTTAAGAACAAATAGTGCTTCTGCAATAACAGCTCAGGCTATTTTATAAAGGGTATTCATAGATGTGGAATACTGCTCAGTACTATACATATACAACTTCTTTTACTTTTTAATTTGTCTTTTCAAAATACAGTGAGCTCATTCTACTCTACCTTGACCTTGAGGTTTATATTCATCTCATGAAACGTGGAAGATATTACGAAATTCTAAATATATTTGCACTTATTTACTGGATTCAGCTGGTCCATTGTTAGTTTTTATTTGAGAAGAAATCTACATGACTGCACATGTTTCTAGTAAATGTTGGATGACCTGAGTCCATTTTTCACCAGGTAGAGCTGTGCCCCTCCCCAAAAAAAGGAATGTGTCAATAGTTACAAGCATATCTTGTAGGCAGACATATTCAGGAATGTGTGTTACATCCATTTACCAATTATTTTTTGGAGCCAGGACTTGAAGATTAGCACCAAGGGGAAGGGTTTGTAAATGCAAAGGTCAACAAGTAGGACAGTTAGCAATAATTTGCTTAGGTTGTTTAAAAGTAATTTTATTTTATTTTATTTTATTTATTCCTGTCCTTGGTCTTGGACTCAGGGCTTGAGGACACTCCCTGGTTCTTTTTTGTTCAAGGCTAGCTAGCACGCTGCCACTTGAACCACAGTGCCACATCTGGCCATGTTCTATGTATGTGGCGCTAGGGAATCAAACCCATGGCTTCATGTATATGAGGCAAGCATTCTTGCCACTAGGACATAATCCCAACCCTAAAAGGAATTTTATATGTGACAGGTAAATGACCTGCATTAGAGTGCCAAGATGCATGGTCTTCTTTTGCCAAAATAAAAAAGACTAACTCATCTACATTTAAGTTACCACATGCCATAGGACCTGTCAAATTAGAATGAGCAAGAATGTGAATGACATACAGTAAGTGCTGTCTTTGGCATTACTGGCTTTGAATTGTTTAAATAGTGAATCTAGTGGGGGGTTTATGTGATAAATAACAACAGAATATATATTGCATAGAACATGTGCTGCACAGGTCGACTGAGTGATTAAATTGAAAGTTATTAAGAAATTCTGTAAAGCGTATATAACAGCCTGTGATTCATTTTGCGTGCCTATTGCCAGGGAGTGAGGAAAACTTCATATTTACCTTCTGTCCAAAAAGCACATTTGTTATTTTTGGTACTATCTTCAAAAATATTAGGCGAATTTAGAATGGGCTTAGAAAATCAAATATTATCAGTAATATAAATTTGTTATTGAAATAATTTCCTTAAAGGACTAGAAGGTAATTGGTATAAAACTTCTCCATTAAAGCCATTCAATGATAAAGGGAGGAGATCAGAGGTTTGTAATGCAAATTTGAATTGTTATTTAAGTGTGGGGATGATAATCAAGTAGTTGTCCTTCCCATTGATTTGTAGGCACATTTTACAGCCTTGCATGATAATAAAGCAGATCACCTCCAGACATGTGCTTTACATTTCAGACAATGTGTGCCTGGTTCTTATCAAAGTCCTGTTGAACTTTGGTATTCCCCCTGTGGGATAGACTTTGTTAGTAGATTTAATAGCCCACTAGGGACAGAAAAATCTACCCGGGATAAGAAATTTTGAGTCAGGGCTTTTTTTTACTAAAAGTAATTCCTGACTTTCCTCACTAGTTAATACACAAGGGCTATTTAATGTTAAATCCTCTTGAAGAATGGAGAATAAATTATGCAAAGCATATGTGGGAATGCCTAAGGAAGGATGAAGCCAATTAATGTCCCCTAGTAACATTTGAAAATCAAGAGTATTTAATTTTTCAGTACGAATTTTTATAAATTGGAGAATAATTGCTTGTTATTTAACTAAATATCCTTGATACTTTAATGGCTCCCCTGTCCAGATTTTATCAGGGGCAACTAATAAACCATTTGCTTGCAAGTGGAAGGGCAAAATTTGTAATAAGTCTGATAGAATATCTTTATTAGGTGCAGCAAATAATTAGTCATCCATATAATGAATACATGAAACCTGAGCAAATCTTTTCCTAATAGGTTCTAGTGCTCTGGCTACAAAAGTTTGACACATAGTAGGTGAGTTCATCATGCCTGGTGGCAATAATTGCCATTTAAACCTTCCATGGGGTCCTTGGAGATTATTCCGGCTTAAAGTAAAAGCAAAGCATGATAGGTCCTCATCAAATAAGAAAATAGTAAAGAAACAATCTTGCAAATCTTAGTATAATATGCCAATTTAAAGGAATCATACATGATTAGGGGCAGGCCATGTTGTAAAATATAGGCCTCAAAGCTGCATTTAGAGCTCGACAATCAGTGATTAATCTCCATTTGTGAGATTTCTTTTTTTTTTTTTTTTTTTTTTGGCCAGTCCTGGGCCTTGGACTCAGGGCCTGAGCACTGTCCCTGGCTTCTTCTCGCTCAAGGCTAGCACTCTGCCACTTGAGCCACAGCGCCGCCCCTGGCCGTTCTCTGCATATGTGGTGCTGGGGAATCGAACCCAGGGCCTCGTGTATCCGAGGCAGGCACTCTTGCCACTAGGCCATATCCCCAGCCCGAGATTTCTTTTTAATAACAGAAATAGGAGAGTTCCAGGTAGAGATAGAAACCTCAATATGATTTGAAGCTAACTTATCTCCAACAACTTGCATTGTGGCCGCCAACTTTTCTTTAGATAAGGGCCTTTGCTCACGGCAAACTGGACAATCTGTCTGCCAAGGAAGTAATCTTACTGAGAAAGACATGCATCTGAACTTCAAAGGTAAACTAAATGAGCTCCCCACTGTTCAAAGACGTCTAGTACAATTACGGTAATAGGTACTTAAAAAATTATGGATCAAAAATGGAATGTTGGCCTTCACCATCAGTAATATTCTGATATTCAAGATTTTGCTTAATAACTGAATCAAGTGTACTACTGACACCTTTTATTCTGCATTTGATAGTTTGAGTCACCCTGCCCCGATGCCCCAATCAATCTGGCTGATTATTGTGATGTCTTAGCCAGTAGCTAGCAATGCCTCTTTCCTATATAAAATTTACAACAAGGTGGTTTGTATGCTTCCTTGAAAATCCAGAAAACACATTGATATTTCATACTGCCAAAACCTCCTTGATAAGGGTTTGCAGAAGTTGATATAAATATGTAAGCAAAGAAAATCAATTGTGCAATACGATCACCAGAATTAATATCATAAGGTACAGGGGAGGTCTTAAGGATTTGAATTTGTCCTATGTAGTCAGAGTCAGTTACTCCTGGTACAACTAACACCCCTTTAGCAATTAAACTGGAATGCTCCAGAAGAAGGCCCCAAGTCCCGCATGGCAAGGGACCGTATATGCAAGTTCTAATTCTGGAAATTAGCAGGGAAAGTTCAGAATGGGCTTGAGAAAAGGTCCACTGTGGCACTCCCAATCTGGGCTGGTTGTAACGAAAAGATGGTGGGGAAGGCTCGTTCATAGGAATGGGACCATGAGGCTTGCCCTTTGCCCCCTTTCCTGAACACCTTGTACTTTCTCCCTGTGCTGCTCCCGATGAAAGGGGAAGCATATGTCCACCAATGTCAGTTATAGATAAAAATTCTTGGGCCCAATACACCCCACGTTTGCAGAAAGGGAATTTCCTAGGCGAGTTTGTATTTGCCAGTTTCATTTTTACACAATTCATTTCAGTATGCCCTTGTCCCCACAGTCTAAACAGTTTAATTTCCCGGATTTGGGTACTTTCACACTGGCACCCAGAGACTGTCCCAATAGCTTCATCTTTTGAGTGTCCAAAAATACATTCCGACAAGCCTTGAAATATGTTAGTACCTCCCCAATCTCCTTAGCAGGTAGATAAGCAGACTGACAATCTTCATTAGTATTCTCAATTGCCAGTAATTTAATTAATTGATAGTGAACAGCAGCACCTTGTACTGTTCTATGGATGTTTTTCTGAAGGCGCAATATGAAGTCAAAGTAGGGTTCCTAGGCCCATTGAATAAAGCAGGCCTAAGAACCATCCTTTTTACTGTGGTACATACCCAACCCAATGCCTCTAGACATATCTCCTGCAGCCACTGGTCAATCTCCTTTGGAGTATTTACTTGATTCTGGGTCTTATAATCCCCAGTGCCTATTCATATATCATGCGGTATTTTGTGAAGGGCGGCATTTAGGTAGTGAGCATTTTAGCCTGCTCTGGCGGATGCAACATCATTCTACCACATTAACCATTATAGATATTCCTGAGGTTTTAATAATGCCCTACACATAATCTTCCAATCCTCAGGAGCCAAATTTTAATAAGCAGTAACAGTTGTCAACATTAACTCTTTAACTTCAGCGCCTGTGGTGCATATAAGGTTACCACCTTCCACAGCTGAGTGATATAAACCATATTGATACTTTCATAATGAGGGGGCTGAGCTTCTCCATCGACTCAAGGTGGTCGAATAATGGGGAACCGTCGATAGTGAGGGAGAGGAACAAAGTCCTCAGAGTCAGAATCTGAAGAACAGAAAAGGAAAGGCAGGCGCTGCAGCAAAATTTTTTCTTTATAAGACATTCCCGCTGAAGTACGTGGCAGATATGGAGACCCTCTTTAGCACACTGACTGCCCTGCTGAGCTATTTAGAGTGGCTTCATTTTCTGAAGAAACATAGGTAGTGACCAAAGCTTTAGCTTTTGGCTCTACCTTTTCTCTAGCAGAACTGGCAAGAGATTGCTCAGGTCTAGCCATATATTTAACTCCTGCCCACTTTGAGTTTTTACCTCCTTGGACAAACTATAAACCTTCATAGCTTTCTCCACATCTACCTCCAGTTCAGCAGCTGATCATACCACAGCATCGCAAGCATGATAATTAGAGCTGTACATATTAATGCACATTAGACCAAAATGTATCTGGAACCTTTTCCCCACACTGATATGCCTTTTACACATTATTGTTTACTCCTTCCCAGAATTCTAAGTCTAAAGTATCTTCCTCCTGGAACCACGGATAATACTCCATTACCACCAGCATGCACTCATCTAATTGTGAACACAAGACCGTAGCTCTGTTAAGATTCAGTACATGGTCAATAAGATTAGAAAAAAGAGTAGATTTAGCTTGTCCCATAAACCTGTAACATTTTATCTATCAGGAGCTCACCACTCAGTTCCCCTCTCTTCTTTCAATCAAAATATCTTTCACCTACACTCTAGAGAGAGCTCAAACGCAGCTCAGCAATCTCCTATGGATCAATTATCAGGTCCTTGGATCCGGAAGCCAGTTGTTGGACCGGTGTATTTCTAACCATAGCCAAGACACAGGGTATGCAAAGGAGAGTGGTCCAATGCACACTTTTATTTAGCAAGGCCAGGGTTTATATTGGTTTAGAAATCAATTCACAATTTCAAGAGTAAAATTAATGCATAAATATATTCATATAAACACCAAAGTTGTGGATGTCACTACTGTAACAGATGTTGCTACCTCAAAGGTTGTTGCTACTACGAAGGGTGTTGATACTACAATTTGTCAGCTCTACAACAAAGGATCAAAGTATTCAACGTAGAACTTTATTAACTAGCTACTATTTCCTCAAGACTAATTATTATAGATTATTGACTTCCCACTTAATTGAGAAAAGCTTTCGCTGGAGCAGCTGGGCAAACAAGTCTCCCCAAGGAGGTTCTATATGTGTGGCGGAGGGTGGAGGAGAGTCTCATGACAAAGGGGCATCCTTTGGCCAACAAACACAGGAGACTAATAGAGAATTTTCTCCAAAGGCATATTAGTTTGGTAGTAAGCATCAGAATATCTGTGCTGAGGTGAAATACTCCACTCGTCAGAGAAATTATTATTGTACAGAAGTGCAGGTTTTCTAGTCATATCCTGGATCCTGTTGCTAAGAATGAATCATGTGCTGTGCCACGGCTGTTCTTTTGAAGAATCTACATTCTGTTTTCGAGAGTGGTTGAAGTAGTTTACATTCCCAGCAACAGAGCAGTACATTTCCTCTTTTTGGGAATTCCCTCCAGCACTTGTTGTTGCCTGAGTTAAGATAATTACTCATTCTGACATTGGAAACATGTTATTTCAGGGTTGTTTTTATTTGCATATCAGATACTGCCAATGATGATGGTTATGTTTATATATTTCAATATCATTTTTATTTCCTCTTCAGTGTAATCTGTTTTTAGATCCATGGCGAAATTTTTGATTGGTGTGTAGGTTTTGGAGGGAATCGTTTCTTGAATCCCCTTTGTATGAATATATTAGCAAGTTATAATATTTGACTGTTGCAAATTACCATCTGCTATTTGGTAAAACGGTTTGTTAGGTCTAGGAATTTGGAGGAGATTTATTTGGGTCCTTCAGGTATAAAAACATAATATCAGCAAATCAGGAAAGTTTCATATCTTCTCTCCCTATTTGGATCCTCCCTATTTGGAGCTTTCTTGCTATGGCTAAGGATTCCAGAAATATATTAAATAGGAGAAGAGGGAGGTATTATCCTTGTCTTGTTCCTGGTTTTCAAGAAAATGGTTTTATTTCTTCCCATTTGGTATGACATTAGCAGTTGTTCTCATATATATAGCTTTCATTGTTTTAAAACGGGTCTTTCTAATCCAATTTTCTTCAGGGCTTTGAAAATCTATTGCTGTGTTATAACATTGAAGGTTTGGAGCAGCCACTTCAAGAATGATGTGATTCTTCATCTTACCTATGTCAATTTGGTGAATTGCATTAAAAGTTATGAATCTGCTATAGCAGGCTTCCAGTTGTGGAATGAAGGCTAGTTGCCCATGATGCATGACTTATAAAATCTGTTTTTGGATTCTGCTAGGTAATATTATGTAGAGGAGTTGTGCATCTTTGTTCCTAAGTGAGATTTTTTTGTAACATCTTTTTGGGGGATCTTTTCCTGGTTTTTGTGATTGTATTTGATTCAAGGAACTGGTTTGGGGTTTCTCGCTCTGCATCAACTTCACGGAAGAACTAGGAGAATATTGGTGTTTTCCCCTTTCTTAGAAAGTGTTATAGAATTCTGCGGTGATTGCCTTTTTTATATTTCTAAGAAATTTCATTGCTTCCTGTATCTCGTCATAATTCATGCGGTAATTTAATTGATTTATATGTTCTTGCCTCAGGTTGGACAGTTTATATTTCTATAAAAATCTACCTCTTTCCCTAAAGTATTCATTCTTTAGTGAGTATAATTTCTGGAAATAGTTGTTTCTGATTATTTGAATGTCCTGGATTATTCTGGCAATATTTCATGTGGAATCCTTATCTTACCCATGTGGGAGTCTTCTTGCCTTCCTTTCGTTATTCTTAAAAGTGCCGTGTCAAGATCTATTATATAGCCATCATAACAAAAACAGGTGGTACTGGTATAAAGAAAAACCTGAAGAAAAATGAAATGGAATACGAAACCCAGAAATAAAGCTGTATTTTTAAAATCATTTTTTCTTTTTTATTGTCAAAATGATGTCCAGATAGGTTACAGTTACGTATCTTAGGCATTGGATACATTTATTGTCTTGTTTTTTTACTAGTCCCACATTTCCCCTCCCCACGCCCCATTTCCTTCATTCCCCATGAGTGCTTGAGGTGGTTTACACAAAACAGTTTTGTAAGTATTGCTTTTGAAGTCATTTGTCTTGTTATCCTGTGTCTCTTGATTTTGGTATATACTTTCACTTTCCTAGGTCAAATATCAGTATTCATGATTTCCAATGTACTCAGATAAGATATAGTGATAGTGTAGGTATGAAGACAAGAAGGGGATACAAGAGGAACATCAACAACAGAGGCTACGGTTACACATGTCATGGAGAAAGTACTACAACTGTGAAATAACACTGGTTTCCCTAATATGGCATTTATTTCACTCAGCATCATCTTCTGTGTTCAATAACTCAACCCATTAAGAAAGTACTGTATCAAGAAAACTAACATTGGGCTGGGGATATAGCCTAGGGGCAAGAGTGCCTGCCTCAGATACACAAGGCCCTAGGTTCGATTCCCCAGCACCTCATACACAGAAATCTGCCAAAAGCGGCGCTGTGGCTCAAGTGGCACAGTACTAGCCTTGAGCGGAAAGAAGCCAGGGACAGTGCTCAGGCCCTGAGTCCAAGGCCCAGGACTGGCCAAAAAAAAAACAAAAAAAAAAAAACTAACATTAATAAATTAGAGAGCTGGGGATATAGCCTAGTGGCAAGAGTGCCTGCCTCGGATACACGAGGCCCTAGGTTCGATTCCCCAGCACCACATATACAGAAAACGGCCAGAAGCGGCGCTGTGGCTCAAGTGGCAGAGTGCTAGCCTTGAGCGGGAAGAAGCCAGGGACAGTGCTCAGGCCCTGAGTCCAAGGCCCAGGACTGGCCAAAAAAAAAAATAAATAAAAAAATAAAAAATAAAAAAATAAATTAGAGGCGATGTGGCCAAAAGGGAACACTACTTCATTGTTAGTGGGATTGTAAACTGGTCCAACTACTCTGGCAAGCACTATGGAGCTTCCTCCGAAGGCTTAACATAGAGCTCCCCTAATACCCAACAGCCCCACTTTTGGGCATCTACCCAAAAGACCAAAAAAAGAGAAGACACTGAAGCCACCAGCACAACAATGTTCATCGCAGCACAATTTGTCATAGCTAAAATATGGGACCAACACAGATCCCCCTCAGGATATTGTGGTACATATATACGATGGAATTTTATGCCTCAATCAGAAAGAATGACATCGCCCCATTCATAAGGAAATGGAAGCACTTGAAAAAAATTATACTAAGTGAAGTGAGCCACACCCAAAGAATCATAGACACTGTGGTCTCCCTCACAGGGAATAATTATCGCACGTTTAGGCTATTCACAGAACAGGAGAGCTAAACTGCATTCTTATAGTCAGATGATATTCAACAAAGGAGCTACAGATACATAATGGTAATCTCTCATTCCCGAGGATTACCTTCGGACCCTTCTTCCTCCATACTTCCACCATTAACTCTGTCCCACATACTGTCGATACAAACCATAATCCATCTGTCCCTGCCTCCTTCCCTGCCTGCATTCCTTTCCTCTTTGCTCCCTTCCCACCTGTCTTCCTTCCTGTCTTCTTGTCTTCCTCCGCTTCATTACCCTGTCGCTCTTCTTTGTAACATTCATTCCTTCCCTCTCTTTCTTACCTTCCATAACATTCCTTCTTATTTTTAACTTACCAAGCTCTTGATTTATGGTACATTACATTTTATCTTTTTTCCCCCCTTTTTTCTATCATCATTATGAACACTGTGGCTAATTGCTAGTACTATTCTTTGTGGAGCACACGTTTGCCATGTGGCAAAAAGGACATACTCATGTCTAAGATATGCTTAGTTTACTGTGCACTTCCTGTTTAATATAGGTTACCCACCACAACCAGGATGTGGACAACTTGATCATCATTGTGCTAGACATGTATGTGTGTGGAGGCCAGCTATATGAATACTGGAGCTACATGTAACCAAGGAACCTAGAAGGGACTGGATAGAAATAGGAAAATTGGCAATCGTTCACCCATGTCTTGCCTAAGTTTCATATCCTTTGGAATACCCCAAGGTCACTTTAAGATTGAAGCACATGTTTCTTTGTTGATCTCTTTCACTAAGGTATGAGTACTGGAGGAATTAGCTCATTTGTTGCCCCAGCTAGTGAGTAATTTGCATTTGAATATAACTTGTTCTATGTGCCATAGACCTATATTTGAACCAGTGGTCAATGGGAAATATTGCTAACCTCTTAGATAAATGGATCGAAGTGACTTGAGAGGATTGGGTTTTTACAGCCCAAGAGGTAGTCTCAACATATTGATATCTCAAAATATGAGAAGGTGTTATTCCCGGGCCATTCCCATTTTATGTTTTGAACCCAAAAATTGTCAGAAGATCAAAAAATTCCTTTATCCCCTAGGGTTTGTAGTAACTGAGGCACCGACAACTTAAAGGAACAAGAATGAGCTGCCGGGATAGTGGTAACAGTAGCAAGCACTGAAGCCATGATTTTTATTTCTCCATTAGAGTCCTGATCGATCACTCCTTGAATAATAGGTAAGCCCCTCAGTGCAGAGCTGCTGCAGCCTAACAATAAGCCAACAGATTCCCTTGGAAGTGGGCCAATGACTCCTGTAGGGAGGGTCTGAAATCCCATTTCAGAAGTCAGAATTGTGCAGGTAGAGGAACAGAGATCCAGTCCTGCACTTCCTTTTGTTGCTCAGAGGAGTCTTGAAACTGATTGTTGCTGCAGGTTGTTGGGGGATATGCTTGCGGTTAGGGGAAAGAAGGAGCTGCTCCAAAATTTTTCTGTGGGGCCAGGGGCTGGCTCCTCTGCCAGCTTACTGAAATCTGGCGGCCAGAGTTGTTTTTTGACAGGATGAAAATGATGCCCGCTGGCTACCTGTGTGCTGTGTTCGGATTGTGGAAACTCATCAGAACGGTACAAGTGCTGACCCACTGGGCATACGTGCCAGATCCACAGATTGTGCACCCTGCGACCTGGGAGGGAGCTGAGGTGTTTGTCCATGTCAACAGATCAGCGTATGGTACAGCTCCAGACCCTTTTGTCCAGCATGTTAAGATTGGAGACTTTGCAGCTTCTGGCACTGGAACCCCTTTTTGCTTTACAACTGACTCCAACAGTTATATTCCAGGCTGTACTGTAATGAAATCCATAAATCATAGAATTTGGATTCCTGATAATAGCCAAGTATATAATATACAAATGACTTCATTGCCTACTGGGTTTCCTGTACATGCCAATTCTACCTCGTCCTTCATGATACCTCGCTGCATCAACTCCTCTCAAATAGTAGAATCCACGGGAGAACTGCACCCCGTAAAGTGTAGACACGATCACCCTTTTATAACCAATATTTCAGGAACTAATTCTCAGCTGATGGACTGGTCTGGAGCTAATCTCACCAACATGTTCAACCCAGGTCTGTGGTGGATGAATGGACGCCCTCAACGCCATGTCTTGATGTTAGTGGCTTCCCTAAACAATATCTCCTGGCCCACGTCTACTACTTTAAAAAATATTATGAGTTGTGTAACACCCCCTTATGCTATTATGTATGGACCTTTTAATATTTCTATAGGAGCCATGTATTTCAATGTTACCTGCACTAACTGTTCTTTTACAAATTGCTTGTATAGTGGTCTTACTGATTCTGTAATTATTATTAAGCAACCACCATTTGTTATGCTTCCTGTAAACTTATCTGAAGCTTGGTATAAAGAAACGGGTATTCAAGTGTTAAAACATGTAAAAGAACTTATGTGCCCTAAACGATTTGTAGGGCTATTAATAGCAGGAATTTTATCCTTTATTGCTTTAGCTGCCTCTGCTGCAGCGGCTACTGTGGCTTTAACACAAAATGTGCAGACAGCTCACCATGTTAATCAGCTTGATCATAATACCACGCAAGCCCTGCACTTTCAAGGCAGGATTGATGATAAGGTAGAACAAAAGTTAGAAGCATTATATGAATCTGTGTTGTCACTGGGAGAACAAATTCGTGCCTTACAAACTTTGCAATGGGTACACTCTCATGCTGGGTTTGACTTTATTTGTGTGACCCTCCATAAGTATAATGGGTCGAGCTATCCTTGGGAACAAGTTGTAGCACATCTAAATGGTATTTGGCACCATAATAACTTGTCCTTAGATCTCTTTCAACTCCATAGACCATTAGCCAGACTAGAACAAGCTCCACCTTTGGACTTTAAGTGGCAGAAACAGCAAAAGAACTGTTTGAACAACTTCAACAGTATGTCCCTTCCTTATCTAATGTTAAGGGGCTGCTAATGACATTGCCCGGCCCAGGGATACTTTTGCTGATGGCTTGCCTATGTCTTCCTTGCATTGTACGCATATTGCAAAACTCTTTCATGAGTTTAGACAGCCAGCTGCATAAGGTCAAGCTCCAAGTAAATGAATTTTCCCCGAGAGGAACCGCAGCCAGAGACGGGTATGAGGCGGTGCCAGCCTTAGACCGACCTAAGACAGGGCCTTCAGCACTGCTCTGAAGTTGTTCCCTAAGATGGGTAAGGCAGGCTGAGGTACCCACCCCAACTAAGACAGGCGGGTTCGCTTCTTTTAATAAAAAGACGGGGGAACTGTCGGGAGCCGAGCTAGCAGCTAAGCTCATCCTGACCTCTGGCTGTGCAGATGTCGCCAAGATGTCGCCAAGATGTCGGGAGCCAAACCTGCACCTAGGTTCATTATCACCTCTGGCTGTGCTGTTACCGCCAGGATATGCTAAAGGCAAGGACATTTGTTCACAGCCACTATCCGGAATTGCTTTGCTATGTCCCCACCGTGCTATGTCTGCTGGAGTAGATTCCTATGTTAATCAACCTTGTCCTGTGTCTACTGTAATCAAATGTTGCAAACTTCAAAGCCTCTTTATGTTCTGGAATTTTTACAATCCTATTCTATTCCCTGGTTCCAAAACTGCATATAAGCTGGGAGTTGGAATAAACTGTTGCTGCAGTCTTGAGGTTCAACCTTATGGCTGCAGACCTCCCGTACCCCATCTTTGTCTCTTGTCTTTTTTCTCTTGCCTTATTTTTCCTTTTCCTTATCCCCGCCGCCCCTCAGTCAGGATTCCTGCTCCCCTGCCGGCTGGCCCAGCAGGTTTGGTGCCCGAACAGAGACTTGAAGGCCTGGGATTGACGGCGGGTGACCCCCGCTCAGGTAAGGACGTCCGAATACTTGGGAAGGAGAGCGGGAGGAGAGTGTATTGTTGGGAGTAATAAATTATGGGACAAGGTAATAGCCGCATGCTATACATGCAGGCCCCCAAATGCATGCTTAATGCCCGGGCAGTGAAAGTTGGCCAAAGTGACTTAGAACGTTTCTTTTACTTTATTGACGAAGCATGCCCCCAGTTCCTGGAGGAAGGAACCAATAACTTAGAAACTTGCTAGAAAATTGAAAAAAAAATTAAAAAATAAAAAATAAATAAAAAAAAGGGAACATTGTGATGCAACTGGCCCTGAGAAAACCTCAGTGGATGCTATTATTCTTTGGTTTCTGGTCCGAGATTGCTTAGATCTTAGCCATGAATAGATTAAGTTCGATCAGTCGATTGGAGAAACTGAACAGGGACCTGATGAGTGTTGCCCAGCTCCGGGAGGGTATGCTGCTGCCTGGGAAGAGCTGAGAAAATGAACAAGACCTGAACCCACTGAGCTAGACATTAAGGAAGACTCAGATGGCTCAGACTCTGAGGAGAAATTATTCAATAAGCCTATTAAAGATAGATTGACCTATGTTGAGAATATGTTAAAATCATTTATAGCTCTATTATCACAGCTTCATCCAGAACAACAAACTCCTTTAACAGGAGATACTGGTGAGCCCCGCAGACAGTCCTGGCAGACTTACAGCTCTCCTAGGTGCAGGCTGGTGGCAGGGGGAAGGGACCTGAGGCTAGGGAAATGCTAACACCACTAAGGTAACTTGTCCTGACCCAGCGCTCTATTTCCATCCACCAGGACAGATTTAAAACCCCAACCAGGGTGAGTGACCATTAGACTGGAGCTTACATTTTCCATAAATCCACTAGGCTAGGTCAAAGAGATCAGCAATTGTGGGTGCTTGGAGACAACTGATCTCTATTTCAGCTCAGCTGGTTGCTCCTCAAGTCTAAATTGTTTCAGGAAAGCTGCTCAAGTTTGAGCCCAATCTTATATATTTGGAATATTTTGCAGGACTTACCTAACTTCTATGAGTGCTCAGGCAGATGAAGTTCTCTCTATCTCTTTTTCTGCCTCCCTCTAAACTCTGCCTGTGACATAGGACGGGTATGGATATTTGTTTAACATCTGCTTTAAAAGACTCAAAGAAAGGTTTTCTATTCTTGTTATTGATGGTTAAGTTTTGGAGATTTAGTGAAATTCTGCTTGTTTGGCTAAATCATAAGCTTTCTCTAGCATTGAGCACATGGTAGACAATAGGACTGGTTGAAGTGAAAGCCTGCCCATCCCCCAGGTGACAAGCATGCCAAATTCCTGGAGGCTGGGCAGAGACTTGGAGTCCTGTGGCCTTGCATTTCAAAGGTGCCTTACAATTCAAATGCTAGAAGATGAAGGTGTCTTACTGTGAGCTCACTGTCTGTGTTCATACCCTGTCTCCCATATGCTCCCTTTGTGAGCTAAACTGGTTTCTCAAAATTTGGCTTCTCAAATGATCTGAAAATTTTGGTTTGCTGAAAAGATTTTTTTTTGTTTACTATCTAACCACGTGGTTCTAGAATATAGGCAAAATAATATCATTTGCCACTGGAATTCCAAAAGAACTTACATGGCCAATTAAAGAACAATTCTAAGCGCGCTCCAAAACGTGTGCACATTGTCTGTATGTGTATGTGTGTCTATGTCTATGTCTATGTGTTGGTAAAACTTAAAAACAAAACAAAAAACAGGTTTTAAGCCTAAACTGATATGTTTGGGAGCAAACAAATGTGTCTAAGAAAAACTCCAAAAGGTTTTAATATACAGCACGTGATATAAGTGCAATGATGTACAACCAGTGTGTTATTCTTTATGTCTATCTATGCTAAGAGTCAAGTGTACACCTAATCCTGACAATTCTTTGGTATAGACTTAAGATTTTGCTTCTCCATTTTTTTTTCTCTTTTTGCGCGGTGCTCTCAAACTCTTTAAGATCAAGGGACCAGAGTCATTTCGAAATAACTGCACAGGTGTGACTATTAACCTAAATTTTCCGGACCCCAAAATTAACATTTTGCTTTATAGGATACAGGTTGACATGTGTGCTAGCTGAGTGGACCGTGGCAGTCTATGGCTACAGAAAGCTGCCTCCACAGTCGGCTCCCAAACTGGGAGTTGTTTGTGATTCAGAAACTGCTACAGAGAGCAGACTTGGTTAGCCTTCAATCTGTGTGGATTTTGTGACTAGAAAGATGGTTAAAGGCCCAAGCCTTCTAAAATCTGTTTAAGAATGCCCTTAACCAGTCTGTGTAGAAATTTGCAGGCAACAAGCAGAAAATGTGACAGCCTATCCAGGGAACTCTACTACAGAATTATCCAGATGCAAACCATCTCTCCTGCTGGCCTGCTAATTTGGGATGGAAGACACAGCCACTTCAGATCCACTGAAGCTGAGACTTTTATTGTTATTCATTTGTTTTCTCTTTTACGTGCCAATAAGGTAAGGTTAAATAATATGATTTGATTTAATGGCACATGGATCCAATTCAGTCAGCTGTTCTTTAAGTGTTACAGCAAAACTCTGGCAACTACTTGTTGGTCAATTTTTAGCAACTTACAGGTAAACTCTACTCCTTTTGTTCTCCTGTTGCTCTAATTGGAAATAAAAAGGGCTTTTATGGCTAAGACTCTTTGGATAGTTCAAAGCCAGCCCAGGCAGAGAAAAATAAAAATCCCTCTTGGTCATATTTTGGGTCCTTATTATTTTACTAGTCAGAAATTACAGGTTAAGACTTCTCATTTGCGTACTTTACATGATTTTCAAAAATTTCTGGGAGATATTAATTGGCTTCGCCCTTATCTTAAATTGTCCACAGCTGAATTAAAACCCTTGTTTGATCTATTAAAAGGGGAAAAAGGAGTTTTGGATCCTCAGACATATTTTGGGTTCAAAACATAAAACGGGGGCTGGGGATATAGCCTAGTGGCAAGAGTGCCTGCCTCGGATACACGAGGCCCTAGGTTCGATTCCCCAGCACCACATATACAGAAAACGGCCAGAAGCGGCGCTGTGGCTCAAGTGGCAGAGTGCTAGCCTTGAGCGGGAAGAAGCCAGGGACAGTGCTCGGGTCCTGAGTCCAAGGCCCAGGACTGGCAAAAAAAAAAAAAACATAAAACGGGAAAGCCTGAGCTTACAATTTATATACAAGAAAAGCCCTTCCGAGGTCTGTTAGATATAGGAGCAGATGTGTCTGTGATAGCCAAGAGACATTGGCCTTACAACTGGCCTCTTACTGCGTCTCTTACATCCTTGTAGGGGATTGGCCATGCTGCAGACACCCAACAAAGCAGTGCCATCCTTAACTGGAGAGATGGTGAGGGGCATTTTGGGACTTTCCAGATCATTTGCCCATAAATTTGTGGGGCAGAGATATTATGGAAAAGATGGGAGTTTATTTGTTTAGCCCTAGTGACGCAGTCATTCGTCAACTCCTAAGTCAAGGGGTACTGCCTTCAGGAGGATTGGGAAGCCATCAACAAGAAATTAGAGAACCCATTCAACCTCAGCCCCGACCTCCTAGACAAGGGCTGGATATTTTTAACGGGGGTTGCTGCTCGTCCTGTCCCTCATGCCGATCCTATCACATGGTTATCAGACACTCCGGTGTGGGTGGATCAGTGGCCCCTATCAATTGAAAAGATTGTTGTTGCCCAACAGCTGGTGCAGGAACAGCTGGACTTGGGCCACATTGCTCCTAATACTTCCCCATGGAATTCGCCTATTTTTGTTGTTAAAAAGAAATCTGGCAAATGGAGACTCCTACAGGATCTCCGGCGAGTGAATGCCACCATGGAACTTATGCGGGCATTACAACCGGGCTTGCCCTCTCCTATGGCAATTCCTCAAAATACATACAAAATTATAATTGACTTAAAAGATTGTTTTTATACCATACCTCTTGCTCCTCAAGATTACAAACGCTTTGCATTTAGTGTCCCCTCTACAAATTTTAAAGAACCCATGAAAAGGTACCATTGGCTAGTGTTACCCCAAGGCATGGCGAACAGCCCCACCTTGCGTCAAAGCTTTGTAGCATGGGCTCTCTCTTCTACTCGCCAAAATTTTCCTTCTGTTTGGTCTGTTGAAGGGGGACCCGGACCCTACATCTCCCAGAAAAATGACAACTAAAGCAGCAAAAGCCTTGAGCATAGTAAATTCTGCCATTTCTTCCCAACATGTAAATTATATAGATTACTCAGCCTCTTGGAAAGCTTATATTTTAACTATATCTCATTCTCCAACAGCGGTCCTTTAGCAGAAGGGACCCCCTTTTGTGGTTTTCCTTGCCTGCTACTCCTTCAAAAGTATTAATTCCTTATTATAAATTGGTAGCCACCTTAGTCCATATGTGCCGTGTGGAATCTTGTAAGTATCTTGGACGAGATCCACAGGTTATTTATATCCCCTATACTTTACAACAGCAAAAATGGCTTTATACTCATTGTGATTCCTGAGCCATTGCTTGGGCCAATTTTGTGGGCACAATTTCACATCATTGTCCCTCCAACAAATTACTTCACTTTGCCTCTTCTTACCATTGAGTGAGGACAATGCTATTACGGATGAGGCTACCCAAATTTTTCTTTCTCAAATTGACTTGGCAAAGCAATCACATGCTGCCCACCATCAAAACAGTCGTGCCTTACGTCAGCAATTTCATATTACTCATGAGGCAGCTCGTCAAATTGTAAAAACTTGTCCCAACTGTGCTACCTTCCTGCCTGTGCCCGCCAATGGGATTAATCCTCGAGGCTTAGAGGCTAACCATGTGTGGCAAATGGATGTTACCCACATCCTCTCTTTTAGACAGCTCCGCTTTGTCCATGTTACAATAGATACTTACTCTAATTTTATTATGGCTACTCCTCTTAGCGGGGAAGCTGGCAAACATTGTATCTCCCATGCCTTACGCTGCTTTGCTACTATGGGACTTCCTAAACAAATTAAAACTGATAATGGTCCGGGATATGTTGGACGAGCTTTTCAAACTTTTTGCAAATCTTACCAAATTGTTCACTCTACAAGAATTCCCTATAACCCTCATGGTCAAGGAATTGTCGAACGGGCCAACGGTTTGTTAAAACACCAAATTTCTAAATTAAAAGGGGGGGAAACTATACCCCTTCTCTCCTGTTAATATACTTTCTTATACTTTATTCATACTAAATTTTTTAAATTTGGATTGCAATGGCCACTCCGCAGCACAGCGGTTCTGGGAAAAGAGAGAGCAAAGAGCTTTTGCTCAAGTTAAGTGGAAAGATCCTTTAACAAGTGCTTGGCACGGGCCCGATCCGGTATTGACATGGGGTCGAGGACATGTCTGTGTTTTTTGACAGGATGAAAATGATGCCCGCTGGCTACCTGTGTGCTGTGTTCGGATTGTGGAAACTCATCAGAACGGTACAAGTGCTGACCCACTGGGCTTACGTGCCAGATCCACAGATTGTGCACCCTGCGACCTGGGAGGGAGCTGAGGTGTTTGTCCATGTCAACAGATCAGCGTATGGTACAGCTCCAGACCCTTTTGTCCAGCATGTTAAGATTGGAGACTTTGCAGCTTCTGGCACTGGAACCCCTTTATGCTTTACAACTGACTCCAACAGTTATATTCCAGGCTGTACTGTAATGAAATCCATAAATCATAGAATTTGGATTCCTGATAATAGCCAAGTATATAATATACAAATGACTTCATTGCCTACTGGGTTTCCTGTACATGCCAATTCTACCTCGTCCTTCATGATACCTCGCTGCATCAACTCCTCTCAAATAGTAGAATCCACGGGAGAACTGCACCCCGTAAAATGTAGACACGATCACCCTTTTATAACCAATATTTCAGGAACTAATTCTCAGCTGATGGACTGGTCTGGAGCTAATCTCACCAACATGTTCAACCCAGGTCTGTGGTGGATGAATGGACGCCCTCAACGCCATGTCTTGATGTTAGTGGCTTCCCTAAACAATATCTCCTGGCCCACGTCTACTTCTTTAAAAAATATTATGAGTTGTGTAACACCCCCTTATGCTATTATGTATGGACCTTTTAATATTTCTATAGGAGCCATGTATTTCAATGTTACCTGCACTAACTGTTCTTTTACAAATTGCTTGTATAGTGGTCTTACTGATTCTGTAATTATTATTAAGCAACCACCATTTGTTATGCTTCCTGTAAACTTATCTGAAGCTTGGTATAAAGAAACAGGTATTCAAGTGTTAAAACATTTAAAAGAACTTATGTGCCCTAGACGATTTGTAGGGCTATTAATAGCAGGAATTTATCCTTTATTGCTTTAGCTGCCTCTGCTGCAGCGGCTACTGTGGCTTTAACACAAAATGTGCAGACAGCTCACCATGTTAATCAGCTTGCTCATAATACCACGCAAGCCCTGCACTTTCAAGGCAGGATTGATGATAAGGTAGAACAAAAGTTAGAAGCATTATATAAATCTGTGTTGTCACTGGGAGAACAAATTCGTGCCTTACAAACTTTGCAATGGGTACACTGTCATGCTGGGTTTGACTTTATTTGTGTGACCCTCCATAAGTATAATGGGTCGAGCTGTCCTTGGGAACAAGTTGTAGCACATCTAAATGGTATTTGGCACCATAATAACTTGTCCTTAGATCTCTTTCAACTCCATAGACCATTAGCCAGACTAGAACAAGCTCCACCTTTGGACTTTAAGTGGCAGAAACAGCAAAAGAACTGTTTGAACAACTTCAACAGTATGTCCCTTCCTTATCTAATGTTAAGGGGCTGCTAATGACATTGCTCGGCCCAGGGATACTTTTGCTGATGGCTTGCCTATGTCTTCCTTGCATTGTACGCACTCTTTCATGAGTTTAGCCAGCCAGCTGCATAAGGTCAAGCTCCAAGTAAATGAATTTCCCCCGAGAGGAACCGCAGCCAGAGACGGGGATGAGGCGGTGCCAGCCTTAGACCGACCTAAGACAGGGCCTTCAGCACTGCTCTGAAGTTGTTCCCTAAGATGGGTAAGGCAGGCTGAGGTACCCACCCCACCTAAGACAGGCGGGTTCGCTTCTTTTAATAAAAAGACGGGGAAACTGTCGGGAGCCGAGCTAGCAGCTAAGCTCATCCTGACCTCTGGCTGTGCAGATGTCGCCAAGATGTCGGGAGCCAAACCTGCACCTAGGTTCATTATCACCTCTGGCTGTGCTGTTACCGCCAGGATATGCTAAAGGCAAGGACATTTGTTCACAGCCACTATCCGGAATTGCTTTGCTATGTCCCCACCTTGCTATGTCCGCTGGAGTAGATTCCTATGTTAATCAACCTTGTCCTGTGTCTACTGTAATCAAATGTTGCAAACTTCAAAGCCTCTTTATGTTCTGGAATTTTTACAATCCTATGCCATTCCCTGGTTCCAAAACTGCATATAAGCTGGGAGTTGGAATAAACTGTTGCTGCAGTCTTGAGGTTCAACCTTATGGATGCAGACCTCCCGTACCCCATCTTTGTCTCTTGTCTTTTTTCTCTTGCCTTATTTTTCCTTTTCCTTATCCCCGCCGCCCCTCAGTCAGGATTCCTGCTCCCCTGCCAGCTGGCCCGGCAGGCAGAGTCATTCAAATTAGATCTGAAATTTGTAACACAATGCTTCCCGTTTTTACAGTGGGGAGAAATTTCAGTAATAACTCTCCTTTTCTGATTAGGTCAGTGAGCCATTATGTGGCCATTTGTTGGCAGGAAAAACAAATGCCGGGCACCCAAGCAGTACATAAATATCACCATCGCCTTCTCCCCATCGAGGGCATGCGTAAGAACACTGTTACAGTCTGCCCTTGGAGCATGAGGCCATGCAGCTATGATGGCCCAATGTCCACACAAAGCTGAATATAGTCATTTATTCCTCCTTTTCCTTAGAAGGCCTGATGGCTGCTTGGCAATTTGGGCATAAAGTTTTAGTAGCCAAGGTTCAAGAATGACTTGAGTGTGCTGGGAATATGGCCTAGTGGCAAGAGTGCTTGCCTCATGTACATGAAGCCCTGGGTTTGATTACCCCTCACCAGAGATATAGAAAATGACCAGAAGTGGCGCTGTGACTCAAGGAGCAGAGTGCTAGCCTTGAGTAAAAAGAAGCCAGGGACAGTGCTCAGGCCCTGAGTTGAAGTCCCAGGACTGGCCAATGAATAAATAAATAAATAAGAATGACTTGAGTAAGTGGTACTGTAGGGCCATATGAAAACAAGCATTCTTTAGATCTGTTATTTTTTTAAATGGCAAAGGCTGATGAACTCTTTTGTTATCTTCATCTTGCCTGTCAGGGAATAAATGAAAACCAGAAATGTCCTCCCTTCTTGATAAGTCTTAGCCAAGGAATTGTGCCAAGTTTACTGTAGGAGAACCAGGTACCTTAAACAGCACAGGCAGAAATGGTACTAGCTGTGAGACCCTATCAGGAGGAGGTTGTGGTGGGAAAGGATCAAAGTCCGCCAGGATTCTGGACATAATGATTTCAATGATTGCACGTGCAGGGCTTGCATAGTGTTATGAGCAAGCTGATTAACATAGTGAGACGTTTGCACACTTTGTGTCAAACACACAGTAGCTGGTGCAGCAGAGGCAACTAAGAAAATAAAGGGTACAATGCCTGCTATCAATGGCCATATAAATCGTCTAGGGCGCATGAGTTATTTTAAATATTTTATCACTTGGGTGGGGCATAGACTTGTTGTCTGTAAAGTATAAAACTTCCTCTCAAATAATATTTCTATATGGTTTTGCCAGTGATGTTACATCATATCTGCAAGATATGGGAACAGGAGGATTTTATCATTGTCCTTATGTTTAATATACTACGTGAAAAACCTGTGGAGTCTCCCTGTGGTGACTGGATATGAGTTTGGAACACTGGATCTTGTATATATGGATATCTGACCTTTGAAAGATACTGAAAAATGGGGAGGTTGTAACTAAAATGACAAGAAGTGTACTCAATGCTTTATTATGTAATGGTAACTCATTTGCATCACCTTGTCAATAAAATTTAATTACAAATTATAAATTAAATAGTACCAACAAAGACACACACACACACACACACACACACACAATCAAGCAGTACTTTTGTGGCTCACCCATATGGTGGACCATATAAATTTAAATTCTCTACTAAAAGAGGTAATTGTAATAATATTTTTAATGCAAGGGGGAGATCATTGACAAAAAAGCGTTTTGCACATTCAAATCTAACTGAAAAAAGATATAGAAGAATTTTATACATGTTTATGTATCCAGATTTTCATTTCATGATCATCGTTCTTCTCGTAAAATCTAAATATGCTTCTTAGAGAAATTGAAAAGGTATATTTCAGTAAAGGATTTCACCCTAACATTGATGTCAGCGTTTATTACAAACAATATACAAGCTAACCAAATTAGTAAGTTTTAAAAGCTAGTGGAAATGAAACGCATTCAACGTGCCGAAAGTAATATTTATTTTTTCATGTCATTAGCAAGACAAAGAAAAATATGTAGTCCTCAAATAGTAGGCCACCGGATTATTTCTGCAAAGGAAAATAGAAAAAAGATCTTTGCATTATGGTGGAGACAGCAATCTGAATATTTCTCTGAAAAGAGGGAGTTTTTTTATTCCTAAAAGAAAAAGGCAGCTCTTCCACCTATCATAATTGTTTCCTTTATTTCTAAGAAATATATCTTTGCCAAAGTGATAATGTCATTTTCTTACCTGTTTGGCTAGAAGACTCTCCTCTGCCCCAAACAAAAGTTGGACTAGGGTTTTCCAAGGATTCTGGCAAACAGAAAAATGGATATTGTCTTCAGGGTATATATTACATTTTCTCTAACATTTACATGGCCAAGGAAAGACATATGTAATAATGAAATAATAACCACCTTAAGGACCTAATATATCAATGATTTAAGTGGATAATAAACATGGAAAAGTAAGAGTCCTAAACTATAGATGGACAACCCTGTTTTATATATATTCTTTAAAGAAATCATTTCTGAATGCATGTCTTCATATATGAGGATGAGCATAATAGCTTTACCTATGTTAGCATACATTAAATTTCATGTTGAGCTAAAGAGTTTACTATTATTTGCATCTATCTCTAAACTGGCATTCAGTTACAGCACTAACTCAAAATTTAATCAAGCTCTTTACCTTTATCCCAGTCTTCCTCAGAAGAAAGGCGATGCCCTGTATTTCCAGATTTCTTCTCTTGGGGTTGGGACCAAGTCATAGTAACTGCAAGAAGGAAAATAAGGAAAATGGAATCACAATATGTAACAGACTGAATCTGAATCAGATCTGATTTCTGTTTCGTGTATCAAGCTTACCTATATCATACTCAATGCAACTTTGGTCTTCACATGTTGCTATATGTTTACTGAGTTGATCGCGTGGCACCAAGTACCGAGCATTGAAGGGACAAGTAGCCAATTTGGCAGCAATGTCCGGATGATTCTATTGAACCAGGATGTAAAAAATAAAAATAGTACAAATTATTGGGGGATAAGGAAAGGGTTGCTGTTTTTATGCTTGACTTGTGGTTTTACCTTGGGCTTGTGTGCTGTACTAACACCAGTCTAGCACAAGAGGATGGGTAGTACAACCTCGACTCTTCTTCAATCTGTTTCTTAAAATTTTTAGGGACTGGAGGTGGATAAGATTCTCTCAGACTCTATATCTCATACTCTCTTCGCATAAAAGTACTTTGATTTAAACTCGTCATGACAAGATTGGAGGTCTGACACAGCAGCAAAATGCTGGATACTTAAAACATAACTTTGGCATATAAAAACATTCAGAATCATGACGTCTTATTCAGTAAAAAGGCATTTATTAATATATGCTACATGAATGGGTAAGACACATTGATCAAAAACACAATTGGAAATGCCCTCATTGTGTGTCTTTGTGCATGTGTGTGATACCATGTGCATGTACAGTTTAATTTGTATATATTCGCATTTAGATATAAGAATATTTGAAAACATATGAGCATGAATATGTATATGTATGTGTCTTTCTGTGCACACGTGTATATATAATCAGTGAGCATCCTTTGAAAAGCATAACAAAGGGAAGATTGTTTTCTGCCCAGAGCAATGTTTTTTAACACAAAAAATTGAATTGGGATAGATAACTATTTGAGCATTTGAAAGATTTCTTGTTCTATGTGAAAATAACTGTCGTGGTATCATTACAAAAAATACACCAAAATATACAAAACAGGCAAGACACATCTTCGTTATCATCAATTCAGGTTCACCTAGGTTTACTGAAAAGTAACATGGTTCAGGAATTATGTCCTGCCATTAGGCAATGCATCTGTCTTAATTTTTAGAAACTTTACTAAATTGCTGATTTAGAGTAGTTAAGTGTGAACAAGGAAACAAGTATAAAGTCGCTACACTCAGACTGAAATGACTGTCCTACAGAAAACTTCTTGCAATGTTCTACTCATCCTAGAGTTCTGTAAACAAGTTGCACTGCTATTTCTTATCTGCACTACACAAAGATCAGATTACAAGAGCAAATACAAATATGTGTATACTACATCTACCCAGGTAGTCTATTATTTCATTGACACATATTTAGCACATTTAGTCAAATATCAAGCTTCAAATTCATGTTTATAGTAAAGTATGACAAACTCCTCATTTTGAAATGCAACCCTACCTTTCTGCATTTCAACAGATGGTACGGGAATCTGCAGGCCCTGATCTTGTGACTCTTATCATAGGGGCATTGCAGTAACCTTTCAGGATCCAGAGATTCACCTGCAAAGAAAAATATCTAAGCAAATCTGGTATATTTTTGAGAAAATGTAATTCTTTCCCTTCTCTTCCAATTACAACTTATGCATTAATTTCAAATTCCCTTCTGTGATGACAAAAATGATAACTATGCCTTTTGATATTATCATAGAAATAATAAGCAAATTCATTTCAGTTCCCATTTGTGAATTCTTAGGCCTAATTTGGGAAACATTTTTCCATTAATAGAAGGACTTTTTGCGGTTACTGTTTTGCAATATTCACGCTGTCCTCTGTTGACAGGGAAGGTGCATTGAGGCCAAGGCATTTACTTGCATTCTTATGTCTCAATAGTACGAATTCAAAATTCCATTGTACAATTATCAGAATGTCTCAATTCTGAACTCCCTCCCATTGAATCTCCCCCACAGTGTTTTGCATACTGAGAATGCTATACATAATATGATGGGAACCATTTGAAGTGTTCTTTTCAAAGGACATTGGGAACATGCTTACCTTCTTGCATTCTGGTAGACAGGGAAATATCTGCACTTCCTGGGAGGAGAAAAATTCTGTCAGAAAACCAATGAAGAATTACTTCCAGACCAGATGTCTCAAACATTATCATTTCTTTGGGAAACAAAAGAAAATTGAAGAACTTGGAAGATATTCAACTCATTAACTTTTGAGTTCTTTGATGCACATCCTGTAAGTACTGATTTTCTTAATACACAAATTACAAGCATTTTCAGAAGAAAAACAGGAGATAGTTTATGACTTATTTCAACACTGTTTATCTAAAGGGACATGAAGGCATCTTTTCTTGTTCATTCAAAGAGGGATGGAGTGTCTTTAAAGTATTAAACTGAAATTAGGTTTAAATGAGAAAGACAAAGAAACTTGAGTTTCCTTTCATTAAATTTAGGCCGCTTAGAAAACAAACTATTTGCGAGATTTTTTTATGAATAATCATTCTTAAGGCCGTAAAAGCATTCATTTGTAAATCAAACACATCAAAAACTTTATTCGTTTCACACGACATGCTTTGAATTTAAATTACCTTTTTCCAGTTATTGAAGACAAACTAATTATGTGGCATCACAAACATGAAGCACTAGTAGTGAGTCCTGACTTTTCCTGGGAATAAAACAGGTGGTATATATCTATATCTATGTCTACAACTATATCTATATCTATAATTATCTATCTATCTATCTATCTATCTCTCTATCTATCTATCTATCTATCTATCTATCTATCTATCTGTGTGTATAGCTAAATACATGGATGAAAT
>NW_025957652.1:0-29404 GCF_023159225.1 Perognathus longimembris pacificus
AAAATAAGTGGAAAAGACGAGAGTGCGCGAGCACACAGGAGCAAAGACAAGCAGCGCAGCTTGATGCGTAGTAAAAAAAATAATAAATAGACAACTGGTCGACCTCATTAGAAATAAAAACCCAAAAGATTAGATAGACAAACAAACAAGCACATAAATGTGGAGAGAAGGGCAGTGCGCGCAGGAGCAACGGTAAACAGCAGACAGACCTGAATCCTTATCTTTACAAGGTCGACCTCAGAACTTTGTTCAGTTTGTCTCGGTGACGGATAATGGAAGGAAGGGCAGGCAACTGGTCGACTTCATTTAAATAAACAAATAAAAAATAAGATAAACTCTCAGGAATAGATAATAATAACAAAAAAATTGTAAAGTGGAGAAAGCGAGAGCGCGCGAATGCACTCAAGCAAACACAAACAGCACAGCACGATGCGTATTTTTTTTAAAATTGACAAAATAAATCAAAAATAAAAATAAGTGGAAAAGGCGAGAGTGCGCGAGCACACAGGAGCAAAGACAAGCAGCGCAGCTTGATGCGTAGTAAAAAAAATAGTAAATAGACAACTGGTCGACCTCATTAGAAATAAAAACCCAAAAGATTAGATAGACAAACAAACAAACACATAAATGTGGAGAGAAGGGCAGTGCGCGCAGGAGCAAATAGGTAAACAGCAGACAGACCTGAATCCTTATCTTTACAAGGTCGACCTCAGAACTTGTTCAGTTTGTCTTGGTGACGGATAATGGAAGGAAGGGCAGGCAACTGGTCGACTTCATTTAAATAAACAAATAAAAAATAAGATAAACTCTCAGGAATAGATAAATAATAACAAAAATATTGTAAAGTGGAGAAAGCGAGAGCGCGCGAATGCACTCAAGCAAACACAAAGAGCACAGCACGATGCGTATTTTTTTTTAAATTGACAAAATAAATCAAAAATAAATCAAAAATAAAAATAAGTGGAAAAGGGCGAGAGTGCGCGAGCACACAGGAGCAAAGACAAGCAGCGCAGCTTGATGCGTAGTAAAAAAAATAATAAATAGATAACTGGTCGAAGTCATTAGAAATAAAAACCCAAAAGATTAGATAGACAAACAAACAAACACATAAATGTGGAGAGAAGGGCAGTGCGTGCAGGAGCAAAGGTAAACAGCAGACAGACCTGAATCCTTATCTTTAAAAGGTCGACCTCAGAACTTTGTTCAGTTTGTCTCGGTGACGGATAATGGAAGGAAGGGCAGGCAACTGGTCGACTTCATTTAAATAAACAAATAAAAATTAAGATAAACTCTCAGGAATAGATAAATAATAACAAAATTTGTAAAGTGGAGAAAGCGAGAGCGCGCGAATGCACTCAAGCAAACACAAACAGCACAGCACGATGCGTATTTTTTTTAATTGACAAAATAAATAAAAAATAAATCAAAAATAAAAATAAGTGGAAAAGGCGAGAGTGCGCGAGCACACAGGAGCAAAGACAAGCAGCGCAGCTTGATGTGTAGTAAAAAAAATAATAAATAGACAACTGGTCGACCTCATTAGAAATAAAAACCCAAAAGATTCGATAGACAAACAAACAAACACATAATTGTGGAGAGAAGGGCAGTGCGCGCAGGAGCAAATGTATACAGCAGACAGACATGAATCCTTATCTTTACAAGGTCGACCTCAGAACTTTGTTCAGTTTGTCTCGGTGACGGATAATGGAAGGAAGGGCAGGCAACTGGTCGACTTCATTTAAATAAACAAATAAAAAATAAGATAAACTCTCAGGAATAGAGAAATAATAACAAAAAAATTGTAAAGTGGAGAAAGCGAGAGCGCGCGAATGCACTCAAGCAAACACAAACAGCACAGTACATTGCGTATTTTTTTTAAATTGACAAAATAAATCAAAAATAAATCCAAAATAAAAATAAGTGGAAAAGGCGAGAGGGCGCGAGCAAACAGGAGCAAAGACAAGCAGCGCAGCTTGATGCGTAGTAAAAAAAATAATAAATAGACAACTGGTCGACCTCATTAGAAATAAAAACCCAAAAGATTCGATAGACAAACAAACAAACACATAAATGTGGAGAGAAGGGCAGTGCGCGCAGGAGCAAAGGTATACAGCAGACAGACCTGAATCCTTATCTTTACAAGGTCGACCTCAGAACTTTGTTCAATTTGTCTCGGTGACGGATAATGGAAGGAAGGGCAGGCAACTGGTCGACTTCATTTAAATAAACAAATAAAAAATAAGATAAACTCTCAGGAATAGATAAATGATAACAAAAAAATTGTAAAGTGGAGAAAGCGAGAGCGAGCGAATGCACTCAAGCAAACACAAACATCACAGCACGATGCGTATTTTTTTTTAAATTGACAAAATAAATCAAAAATAAATCAAAGATAAAAATAAGTGGAAAAGTCGAGAGTGGGCGAGCACACAGGAGCAAAGACAAGCACCGCAGCTTGATGCGTAGTAAAAAAAATAATAAATAGACAACTGGTCGACCTCATTAGAAATAAAAACCCAAAAGATTAGATAGACAAACAAACAAACACATAAATGTGGAGAGAAGGGCAGTGCGCGCAGGAGCAAAGGTAAACAGCAGACAGACCTGAATCCTTATCTTTACAAGGTCGACCTCAGAACTTTGTTCAGTTTGTCTCGGTGACGGATAATGGAAGGAAGGGCAGGCAACTGGTCGACTTCATTTAAATAAACAAATAAAAAATAAGATAAACTTACAGGAATAGATAAATAATAACAAAAAAATTGTAAAGTGGAGAAAGCGAGAGCGCGCGAATGCACTCAAGCAAACACAAACAGCACAGCACGATGCGTATTTTTTTTTAAATTGATAAAATAAATCAAAAATAAAACGAAAATAAAAATAAGTGTAAAAGGCGAGAGTGTGCGAGCACACAGGAGCAAAGACAAGCAGCGCAGCTTGATGCGTAGTAAAAAAAATAATAAATAGACAACTGGTCTACCTCATTAGAAATAAAAACCCAAAAGATTAGATAGACAAACAAACAAACACATAAATGTGGAGAGAAGGGCAGTGCGCGCAAGAGCAAAGGTAAACAGCAGACAGACCTGAATCCTTATCTTTACAAGGTCGACCTCAGAACTTTGTTCAGTTTGTCTCGGTGACGGATAATGGAAGGAAGGGCAGGCAACTGGTCGACTTCATTTAAATAAACAAATAAAAAATAACATAAACTCTCAGGAATAGATAAATAATAACAAAAAATTGTAAAGTGGAGAAAGCGAGAGCGCGCGAATGCACTCAAGCAAACACAAACAGCACAGCACGATGCATATTTTTTTTAAATTGACAAAATAAATCAAAAATAAAAATAAGTGGAAAAGGCGAGAGTGCGCGAGCACACAGGAGCAAAGACAAGCAGCGCAGCTTGATGCGTAGTAAAAAAAATAATAAATAGACAACTGGTCGACCTCATTAGAAATAAAAACCTAAAAGATTAGATAGACAAACAAACAAACACATAAATGTGGAGAGAAGGGCAGTGCGCGCAGGAGCAAAGGTAAACAGCAGACAGACCTGAATCCTTATCTTTACAAGGTCGACCTCAGAACTTTGTTCAGTTTGTCTCGGTGACGGATAATGGAAGGAAGGGTAGGCAACTGGTCGACTTCATTTAAATAAACAAATAAAAACTAAGATAAACTCTCAGGAATAGATAAATAATAACAAAAACATTCTAAAGTGGAGAAAGCGAGAGCGCGCGAATGCACTCAAGCAAACACAAACAGCACAGCACGATGCGTATTTTTTTTTTAAATTGAGAAAGTAAATCAAAAATAAAAATAAGTGGAAAAGGCGAGTGTGCGCGAGCACAAAGGAGCAAACAAAAGCAGCGCAGCTTGATGCGTAGTAAAAAAAATAATAAATAGACAACAGGTCGACCTCAATAGAAATGAAATCCCAAAAGATTAGATAGACACAGAAACAAACACATAAATGTGGAGAGAAGGGCAGTGCGCGCAGGAGCAAAGGTAAAGAGCAGACAGACCTGAATCCTTATCTTTACAAGGTCGATCTCAGAACTTTGTTCAGTTTGTCTCGGTGACGGATAATGGAAGGAAGGGCAGGCAACTGGTCGACTTCATTTAAATAAACAAATAAAAAATAAGATAAACTCTCAGGAATAGATGAATAATAACAAAAAAATTGTAAAGTGGGGAAGCGAGAGCGCGCGAATGCACTCAAGCAAACACAAACAGCACAGCACGATGCGTATTTTTTTTTAAATTGACAAAATAAATCAAAAATAAAAATAAGTGGAAAAGGCGAGAGTGCGCGAGCACACAGGAGGAAAGACAAGCAGCGCAGCTTGATGGGTAGTAAAAAAAATAATAAATAGACAACTGGTCGACCTCATTAGAAATAAAAACCCAAAAGATTAGATAGACAAACAAACAAACACATAAATGTGGGAGAAGGGCAGTGCGCGCAGGAGCAAAGGTAAACAGCAGACAGACCTGAATCCTTATCTTTACAAGGTCGACCTCAGAACTTTGTTCAGTTTGTCTCGGTGACGGATAATGGAAGGAAGGGCAGGCAACTGGTCGACTTCATTTAAATAAACAAATAAAAAATAAGATAAACTCTCAGGAATAGATAAATAATAACAAAAAAATTGTAAAGTGGAGAAAGCGAGAGCGCGCGAATGCACTCAAGCAAACACAAACAGCACAGCACGATGCGTATTTTTTTTTAAATTGACAAAATAAATCAAAAATAAAACAAAAATAAAAATAAGTGGAAACGGCGAGAGTGTGCGAGCACACAGGAGCAAAGACAAGCAGCGCAGCTTGATGCGTAGTAAAAAAAATAATAAATAGACAACTGGTCTCCTCATTAGAAATAAAAACCCAAAAGATTAGATAGACAAACAAACAAACACATAAATGTGGAGAGAAGGGCAGTGCGCGCAGGAGCAAAGGTAAACAGCAGACAGACCTGAATCCTTATCTTTACAAGGTCGACCTCAGAACTTTGTTCAGTTTGTCTCGGTGACGGATAATGGAAGGAAGGGCAGGCAACTGGTCGACTTCATTTAAATAAACAAATAAAAAATAAGATAAACTCTCAGGAATAGATAAATAATAACAAAAAATTGTAAAGTGGAGAAAGCGAGAGCACGCGAATGCACTCAAGCAAACACAAACAGCACAGCACGATGCGTATTTTTTTTAAATTGACAAAATAAATCAAAAATAAAAATAAGTGGAAAAGGCGAGAGTGCGCGAGCACAAAGGAGCAAAGACAAGCAGCGCAGCTTGATGCGTAGTAAAAAAAAATAATAAATAGATAACTTGTCGACCTCATTAGAAATAAAAACCCAAAAGATTAGATAGACAAACAAACAAACACATAAATGTGGAGAGAAGGGCAGTGCGCGCAGGAGCAAAGGTAAACAGCAGACAGACCTGAATCCTTATCTTTACAAGGTCGACCTCAGATCTTTGTTCAGTTTGTCTCGGTGACGGATAATGGAAGGAAGGGCAGTCAACTGGTCGACTTCATTTAAATAAACAAATAAAAAATAAGATAAACTCTCAGGAATAGATAAATAATAACAAAAAAATTGTAAAGTGGAGAAAGCGAGAGCGCGCGAATGCACTCAAGCAAACACAAACAGCACAGCACGATGCGTATTTTTTTTTAAATTGACAAAATAAATCAAAAATAAATCAAAAATAAAAATAAGTGGAAAAGGCGAGAGTGCGCGAGCACACAGGAGCAAAGACAAGCAGCGCAGCTTGATGCGTAGTAAAAAAAATAATAAATAGACAACTGGTCGACCTCATTAGAAATAAAAACCCAAAAGATTAGATAGACAAACAAACAAACACATAAATGTGGAGAGAAGGGCAGAGCGCGCAGGAGCAAAGGTAAACAGCAGACAGACCTGAATCCTTATCTTTACAAGGTCGACCTCAGAACTTTTTTCAGTTTGTCTCGGTGACGGATAATGGAAGGAAGGGCAGGCAACTGGTCGACTAAATTTAAATAAACAAAAAATAAGATAAACTCTCAGGAATAGATAAATAAAAACAAAAAAATTGTAAAGTGGAGAAAGCGAGAGCGCGCGAATGCACTCAAGCACACACAAACAGCACAGCACGATGCGTATTTTTTTTTAAATTGACAAAATAAATCAAAAATAAATCAAAAATAAAAATAAGTGGAAAAGACGAGAGTGCGCGAGCACACAGGAGCATAGACAAGCAGCGCAGCTTGATGCGTAGTAAAAAAACAATAAATAGACAACTGGTCGACCTCATTAGAAATAAAAACCCAAAAGATTAGATAGACAAACAAACAAACACATAAATGTGGAGAGAAGGGCAGTGCGCGCAGGAGCAAAGGTAAACAGCAGACAGACCTGAATCCTTATCTTTACAAGGTCGACCTCAGAACTTTGTTCAGTTTGTCTCGGTGACGGACAATGGAAGGAAGGGCAGGCAACTGGTCGACTTCATTTAAATAAACAAATAAAAATAAGATAAACTCTCAGGAATAGATAAATAATAAAAAAATTTGTAAAGTGGAGAAAGCGAGAGCGCGCGAATGCACTCAAGCAAACACAAACAGCACAGCACGATGCGTATTTTTTTAAATTGACAAAATAAATCAAAAATAAATCAAAAATAAAAATAAGTGGAAAAGACGAGAGTGCGCGAGCACACAGGAGCAAAGACAAGCAGCGCAGCTTGATGCGTAGTAAAAAAAATAATAAATAGACAACTGGTCGACCTCATTAGAAATAAAAACCCAAAAGATTAGATAGACAAACAAACAAGCACATAAATGTGGAGAGAAGGGCAGTGCGCGCAGGAGCAACGGTAAACAGCAGACAGACCTGAATCCTTATCTTTACAAGGTCGACCTCAGAACTTTTTTCAGTTTGTCTCGGTGACGGATAATGGAAGGAAGGGCAGGCAACTGGTCGACTAAATTTAAATAAACAAAAAATAAGATAAACTCTCAGGAATAGATAAATAAAAACAAAAAAATTGTAAAGTGGAGAAAGCGAGAGCGCGCGAATGCACTCAAGCACACACAAACAGCACAGCACGATGCGTATTTTTTTTTAAATTGACAAAATAAATCAAAAATAAATCAAAAATAAAAATAAGTGGAAAAGACGAGAGTGCGCGAGCACACAGGAGCATAGACAAGCAGCGCAGCTTGATGCGTAGTAAAAAAAACAATAAATAGACAACTGGTCGACCTCATTAGAAATAAAAACCCAAAAGATTAGATAGACAAACAAACAAACACATAAATGTGGAGAGAAGGGCAGTGCGCGCAGGAGCAAAGGTAAACAGCAGACAGACCTGAATCCTTATCTTTACAAGGTCGACCTCAGAACTTTGTTCAGTTTGTCTCGGTGACGGACAATGGAAGGAAGGGCAGGCAACTGGTCGACTTCATTTAAATAAACAAATAAAAATAAGATAAACTCTCAGGAATAGATAAATAATAAAAAAATTTGTAAAGTGGAGAAAGCGAGAGCGCGCGAATGCACTCAAGCAAACACAAACAGCACAGCACGATGCGTATTTTTTTTAAATTGACAAAATAAATCAAAAATAAATCAAAAATAAAAATAAGTGGAAAAGACGAGAGTGCGCGAGCACACAGGAGCAAAGACAAGCAGCGCAGCTTGATGCGTAGTAAAAAAAATAATAAATAGACAACTGGTCGACCTCATTAGAAATAAAAACCCAAAAGATTAGATAGACAAACAAACAAGCACATAAATGTGGAGAGAAGGGCAGTGCGCGCAGGAGCAACGGTAAACAGCAGACAGACCTGAATCCTTATCTTTACAAGGTCGACCTCAGAACTTTGTTCAGTTTGTCTCGGTGACGGATAATGGAAGGAAGGGCAGGCAACTGGTCGACTTCATTTAAATAAACAAATAAAAAATAAGATAAACTCTCAGGAATAGATAAATAATAACAAAAAAATTGTAAAGTGGAGAAAGCGAGAGCGCGCGAATGCACTCAAGCAAACACAAACAGCACAGCACGATGCGTATTTTTTTTAAAATTGACAAAATAAATCAAAAATAAAAATAAGTGGAAAAGGCGAGAGTGCGCGAGCACACAGGAGCAAAGACAAGCAGCGCAGCTTGATGCGTAGTAAAAAAAATAGTAAATAGACAACTGGTCGACCTCATTAGAAATAAAAACCCAAAAGATTAGATAGACAAACAAACAAACACATAAATGTGGAGAGAAGGGCAGTGCGCGCAGGAGCAAAGGTAAACAGCAGACAGACCTGAATCCTTATCTTTACAAGGTCGACCTCAGAACTTTGTTCAGTTTGTCTTGGTGACGGATAATGGAAGGAAGGGCAGGCAACTGGTCGACTTCATTTAAATAAACAAATAAAAAATAAGATAAACTCTCAGGAATAGATAAATAATAACAAAAATATTGTAAAGTGGAGAAAGCGAGAGCGCGCGAATGCACTCAAGCAAACACAAAGAGCACAGCACGATGCGTATTTTTTTTTAAATTGACAAAATAAATCAAAAATAAATCAAAAATAAAAATAAGTGGAAAAGGCGAGAGTGCGCGAGCACACAGGAGCAAAGACAAGCAGCGCAGCTTGATGCGTAGTAAAAAAAATAATAAATAGATAACTGGTCGAAGTCATTAGAAATAAAAACCCAAAAGATTAGATAGACAAACAAACAAACACATAAATGTGGAGAGAAGGGCAGTGCGTGCAGGAGCAAAGGTAAACAGCAGACAGACCTGAATCCTTATCTTTAAAAGGTCGACCTCAGAACTTTGTTCAGTTTGTCTCGGTGACGGATAATGGAAGGAAGGGCAGGCAACTGGTCGACTTCATTTAAATAAACAAATAAAAATTAAGATAAACTCTCAGGAATAGATAAATAATAACAAAATTTGTAAAGTGGAGAAAGCGAGAGCGCGCGAATGCACTCAAGCAAACACAAACAGCACAGCACGATGCGTATTTTTTTTAATTGACAAAATAAATAAAAAATAAATCAAAAATAAAAATAAGTGGAAAAGGCGAGAGTGCGCGAGCACACAGGAGCAAAGACAAGCAGCGCAGCTTGATGTGTAGTAAAAAAAATAATAAATAGACAACTGGTCGACCTCATTAGAAATAAAAACCCAAAAGATTCGATAGACAAACAAACAAACACATAATTGTGGAGAGAAGGGCAGTGCGCGCAGGAGCAAATGTATACAGCAGACAGACATGAATCCTTATCTTTACAAGGTCGACCTCAGAACTTTGTTCAGTTTGTCTCGGTGACGGATAATGGAAGGAAGGGCAGGCAACTGGTCGACTTCATTTAAATAAACAAATAAAAAATAAGATAAACTCTCAGGAATAGAGAAATAATAACAAAAAAATTGTAAAGTGGAGAAAGCGAGAGCGCGCGAATGCACTCAAGCAAACACAAACAGCACAGTACATTGCGTATTTTTTTTAAATTGACAAAATAAATCAAAAATAAATCCAAAATAAAAATAAGTGGAAAAGGCGAGAGGGCGCGAGCAAACAGGAGCAAAGACAAGCAGCGCAGCTTGATGCGTAGTAAAAAAAATAATAAATAGACAACTGGTCGACCTCATTAGAAATAAAAACCCAAAAGATTAGATAGACAAACAAACAAACACATAAATGTGGGAGAAGGGCAGTGCGCGCAGGAGCAAAGGTAAACAGCAGACAGACCTGAATCCTTATCTTTACAAGGTCGACCTCAGAACTTTGTTCAGTTTCTCTCGGTGACGGATAATGGAAGGAAGGGCAGGCAACTGGTCGACTTCATTTAAATAAACAAATAAAAAATAAGTTAAACTCTCAGGAATAGATAAATAATAACAAAAAAATTGTAAAGTGGAGAAAGCGAGAGCGCGCGAATGCACTCAAGCAAACACAAACAGCACAGCACGATGCGTATTTTTTTAAAAATTGACAAAATAAATCAAAAAGAATTCAAAAATAAAAATAAGTGGAAAAGGCGAGAGTGCACGAGCACACAGGAGCAAAGACAAGCAGCGCAGCTTGTTGCGTAGTAAAAAAAAATAATAAATAGACAACTGGTCGACCTCATTAGAAATAAAAACCCAAAAGATTAGATAGACAAACAAACAAACACATAAATGTGGAGAGAAGGGCATTGCGCGCAGGAGCAAAGGTAAACAGCAGACAGACCTGAATCCTTATCTTTACAAGGCCGAAATCAGAACTTTGTTCAGTTTGTCTCGGTGACGGATAATGGAAGGAAGGGTAGGCAACTGGTCGACTTCATTTAAATAAACAAATAAAAAATAAGATAAACTCTCAGGAATAGATAAATAATAACAAAAACATTGTAAAGTGGAGAAAGCGAGAGCGCGCGAATGCACTCAAGGAAACACAAACAGCACAGCACGATGCGTATTTTTTTTTAAATTGACAAAATAAATAAAAAATAAATCAAAAATAAAAATAAGTGGAAAAGGCGAGAGTGCGCGAGCACACAGGAGCAAAGACAAGCAGTGCAGCTTGATGCGTAGTAAAAAAATAATAAATAGACAACTGGTCGACCTCATTAGAAATAAAAACCCAAAAGATTAGATAGACAAACAAACAAACACATAAATGTGGAGAGAAGGGCAGTGCGCGCAGGAGCAAAGGTAAACATCAGACAGACCTGAATCCTTATCTTTACAAGGTCGACCTCAGAACTTTGTTCAGTTTGTCTCGGTGACGGATAATGGAAGGAAGGGCAGGCAACTGGTTGACTTCATTTAAATAAACAAATAAAAATTAAATAAAACTCTCAGGAATAGATAAATAATAACAAAAAAATTGTAAAGTGGAGAAAGCGAGAGCGCGTGAATGCACTCAAGCAAACACAAACAGCACAGCACGATGCGTATTTTTTTTAAATTGACAAAATAAATCAAAAATAAAAATAAGTGGAAAAGGCGAGAGTGCGCTTGCACACAGGAGCAAAGACAAGCAGCGCAGCTTGATGCGTAGTAAAAAAAAATAATAAATAGACAACTGGTCGACCTCATTAGAAATAAAAACCCAAAAGATTAGATAGACAAACAAACAAACACATAAATGTGGAGAGAAGGGCAGTGCGCGCAGGAGCAAAGGTAAACAGCAGACAGACCTGAATCCTTATCTTTACAAGGTCGACCTCAGAACTTTGTTCAGTTTGTCTCGGTGACGGATAATGGAAGGAAGGGCAGGCAACTGGTTGACTTCATTTAAATAAACAAATAAAAATTAAGTAAAACTCTCAGGAATAGATAAATAATAACAAAAAAAATGTAAAGTTTAGAAAGCGAGAGCGCGCGAATGCACTCAAGCAAACACAAACAGCACAGCACGATGCGTATTTTTTTAAAAATTTACAAAATAAATCAAAAAGAAAACAAAAATAAAAATGAGTGGAAAAGGCGAGAGTGCACGAGCACACAGGAGCAAAGACAAGCAGCGCAGCTTGATGGGTAGTAAAAAAAATAATAAATAGACAACTGGTCGACCTCATTAGAAATAAAAACCCAAAAGATTAGATAGACAAACAAACAAACACATAAATGTGGAGAGAAGGGCAGTGCGCGCAGGAGCAAAGGTAAACAGCAGACAGACCTGAATCCTTATCTTTACAAGGTCGACCTCAGAACTTTGTTCAGTTTGTCTCGGTGACGGATAATGGAAGGAAGGGTAGGCAACTGTTCGACTTCATTTAAATAAACAAATAAAAAATAAGATAAACTCTCAGGAATAGATAAATAATAACAAAAAAATTGTAAAGTGGAGAAAGCGAGAGCGCGCGAATGCACTCCAGCAAACACAAACAGCACAGCACGATGCGTATTTTTTTTTAAAATTGACAAAATAAATCAAAAATAAATCAAAAATAAAAATAAGTGGAAAAGGCGAGAGTGCGCGAGCACACAGGAGCAAACGCAAGCAGCGCAGCTTGATGCGTAGTAAAAAAAATAATAAATAGACAACTGGTCGACCTCATTAGAAATAAATACCCAAAAGATTAGATAGACAAACAAACAAACACATAAATGTGGAGAGAAGGGCAGTGCGCGCAGGAGCAAAGGTAACAGCAGACAGACCTGAATCCTTATCTTTACAAGGTCGACCTCAGAACTTTGTTCAGTTTGTCTCGGTGACGGATAATGGAAGGAAGGGCAGGCAACTGGTCGACTTCATTTAAATAAACAAATAAAAAATAAGATAAACTCTCAGGAATAGATAAATAATAACAAAAAAATTGTAAAGTGGAGAAAGCGAGAGCGCGCGAATGCACTCAAGCAAACACAAACAGCACAGCACCATGCGTATTTTTTTTTAAAATTGACAAAATAAATCAAAAATAAAAATAAGTGGGAAAGGCGAGAGTGATCGAGCACACAGGAGCAAAGACAAGCAGCGCAGCTTGATGCGTAGTAAAAAAAAATAATAAATAGACAACTGGTCGACCTCATTAGAAATAAAAACCCAAAAGATTAGATAGACAAACAAACAAACACATAAATATGGAGAGAAGGGCCGTGCGCGCAGGAGCAAAGGTAAACAGCAGACAGACCTGTATCCTTATCTTTACAAGGTCGACCTAAGAACTTTGTTCAGTTTCTCTCGGTGACGGATAATGGAAGAAAGGGCAGGCAACTGGTCGACTTCATTTAAATAAACAAATAAAAAATAAGATAAACTCTCAGGAATAGATAAATAATAACAAAAAAATTGTAAAGTGGAGAAAACGAGAGCGCGCGAATGCACTCAAGCAAACACAAACAGCACAGCACGATGCGTATTTTTTTTAACATTGACAAAATAAATCAAAAAGAAATCAAAAATAAAAATAAGTGGAAAAGGCGAGAGTGCACGAGCACACAGGAGCAAAGACAAGCAGCGCAGCTTGATGCGTAGTAAAAAAAATAATAAATAGACAACTGGTCGACCTCATTAGAAATAAAAACCCAAAAGATTAGATAGACAAACAAACAAACACATAAATGTGGAGAGAAGGGCAGTGCGCGCAGGAGCAAAGGTAAACAGCAGACAGACCTGAATCCTTATCTTTACAAGGTCGACCTCACAACTTTGTTCAGTTTGTCTCGGTGACGGATAATGGAAGGAAGGGTAGGCAACTGGTCGACTTCATTTAAATAAACAAATAAAAAATAAGATAAACTCTCAGGAATAGATAAATAATAACCAAAAAATTGTAAAGTGGAGAAAGCGAGAGCGCGCGAATGCACTCAAGCAAACACAAACAGCACAGCACGATGCGTATTTTTTTTTAAAATTGACAAAATAAATCAAAAATAAAAATAAGTGGAAAAGGCGAGAGTGCGCGAGCACACAGGAGCAAAGACAAGCAGCGCAGCTTGATGCGTAGTAAAAAAAATAATAAATAGACAACTGGTCGACCTCATTAGAAATAAAAACCCAAAAGATTAGATAGACAAAGAAACAAACACATAAATGTGGAGAGAAGGGCAGTGCGCGCAGGAGCAAAGGTAAACAGCAGACAGACCTGAATCCTTATCTTTACAAGGTCGACCTCAGAATTTGTTCAGTTTGTCTCGGTGACGGATAATGGAAGGAAGGGCAGGCAACTGGTCGACTTCATTTAAATAAACAAATAAAAAAGATAAACTCTCAGGAATAGATAAATAATAACAAAAAAATTGTAAAGTGGAGAAAGCGAGAGCGCGCGAATGCACTCAAGCAAACACAAACAGCACAGCACGATGCGTATTTTTTTTAAATTGACAAAATAAATCAAAAATAAAAATAAGTGGAAAAGGCGAGAGTGCGCGAGCACACAGGAGCAAACACAAGCAGCGCAGCTTGATGCGTAGTAAAAAAAATAATAAATAGACAACTGGTCGACCTCATTAGAAATAAAAACCCAAAAGATTAGATAGACAAACAAGCAAACACATAAATGTGGAGAGAAGGGCAGTGCCCGCAGGAGCAAAGGTAAACAGCAGACAGACCTGAATCCTTATCTTTACAAGGTCGACCTCAGAACTTTGTTCAGTTTGTCTCGGTGACGGATAATGGAAGGAAGGGCAGGCAACTGGTCGACTTCATTTAAATAAACAAATAAAAAATAAGATAAACACTCAGGAATAGATAAATAATAACAAAAAAATTGTAAAGTGGAGAAAGCGAGAGCGCGCGAATGCACTCAAGCAAACACAAACAGCACAGCACGATGCGTATTTTTTTTAAAAATTGACAAAATAAATCAAAAAGAAATCAAAAATAAAAATAAGTGGGAAAGGCGAGAGTGCACGAGCACACAGGAGCAAAGACAAGCAGCGCAGCTTGATGCGTAGTAAAAAAAATAATAAATAGACAACTGGTCGACCTCATTAGAAATATAAACCCAAAAGATTAGATAGACAAACAAACAAACACATAAATTTGGAGAGAAGGGCAGTGCGCGCAGGAGCAAAGGTAAACAGCAGACAGACCTGAATCCTTATGTTTACAAGGTCGACCTCAGAACTTTGTTCAGTTTGTCTCGGTGACGGATAATGGAAGGAAGGGTAGGCAACTGGTCGACTTCATTTAAATAAACAAATAAAAACTAAGATAAACTCTCAGGAATAGATAAATAATAACAAAAACATTGTAAAGTGGAGAAAGCGAGAGCGCGCGAATGCACTCAAGCAAACACAAACAGCACAGCACGATGCGTATTTTTTTTTAAATTGAGAAAATAAATCAAAAATAAAAATAAGTGGAAAAGGCGAGTGTGCGCGAGCACACAGGAGCAAAGACAAGCAGCACAGCTTGATGCGTAGTAAAAAAAATAATAAATAGACAACTGGTCGTCCTCATTAGAAATAAAAACCCAAAAGATTAGATAGACAAACAAACAAACACATAAATGTGGAGAGAAGGGCAGTGCGCGCAGGAGCAAAGGTAAACAGCAGACAGACCTGAATCCTTATCTTTACAAGGTCGACCTCACAACTTTGTTCAGTTTGTCTCGGTGACGGATAATGGAAGGAAGGGTAGGCAACTGGTCGACTTCATTTAAATAAACAAATAAAAAATAAGATAAACTCTCAGGAATAGATAAATAATAACAAAAAAATTGGAAAGTGGAGAAAGCGAGAGCGCGCGAATGCACTCAAGCAAACACAAACAGCACAGCACGATGCGTATTTTTTTTTATAATTGACAAAATATATCAAAAATGAATCAAAAATAAAAATAAGTGGAAAAGGCGAGAGTGCGCGAGCACACAGGAGCAAACACAAGCAGCGCATCTTGATGCGTAGTAAAAAAAATAATAAATAGACAACTGGTCGACCTCATTAGAAATAAAAACCCAAAAGATTAGATAGACAAACAAACAAACACATAAATGTGGAGAGAAGGGCAGTGCGCGCAGGAGCAAAGGTAAACAGCAGACAGACCTGAATCCTTATCTTTCCAAGTTCGACCTCACAACTTTGTTCAGTTTGTCTCGGTGACGGATAATGGAAGGAAGGGCAGGCAACTGGTCGACTTCATTTAAATAAACAAATAAAAAATAAGATAAACTCTCAGGAATAGATAAATAATAACCAAAAAATTGTAAAGTGGAGAAAGCGAGAGCGCGCGAATGCACTCAAGCAAACACAAACAGCACAGCACGATGCGTATTTTTTTTTAAAATTGACAAAATAAATCAAAAATAAAAATAAGTGGAAAAGGCGAGAGTGCGCGAGCACACAGGAGCAAAGACAAGCAGCGCAGCTTGATGCGTAGTAAAAAAAATAATAAATAGACAACTGGTCGACCTCATTAGAAATAAAAACCCAAAAGATTAGATAGACAAAGAAACAAACACATAAATGTGGAGAGAAGGGCAGTGCGCGCAGGAGCAAAGGTAAACAGCAGACAGACCTGAATCCTTATCTTTACAAGGTCGACCTCAGAATTTGTTCAGTTTGTCTCGGTGACGGATAATGGAAGGAAGGGCAGGCAACTGGTCGACTTCATTTAAATAAACAAATAAAAAAGATAAACTCTCAGGAATAGATAAATAATAACAAAAAAATTGTAAAGTGGAGAAAGCGAGAGCGCGCGAATGCACTCAAGCAAACACAAACAGCACAGCACGATGCGTATTTTTTTTAAATTGACAAAATAAATCAAAAATAAAAATAAGTGGAAAAGGCGAGAGTGCGCGAGCACACAGGAGCAAACACAAGCAGCGCAGCTTGATGCGTAGTAAAAAAAATAATAAATAGACAACTGGTCGACCTCATTAGAAATAAAAACCCAAAAGATTAGATAGACAAACAAGCAAACACATAAATGTGGAGAGAAGGGCAGTGCCCGCAGGAGCAAAGGTAAACAGCAGACAGACCTGAATCCTTATCTTTACAAGGTCGACCTCAGAACTTTGTTCAGTTTGTCTCGGTGACGGATAATGGAAGGAAGGGCAGGCAACTGGTCGACTTCATTTAAATAAACAAATAAAAAATAAGATAAACACTCAGGAATAGATAAATAATAACAAAAAAATTGTAAAGTGGAGAAAGCGAGAGCGCGCGAATGCACTCAAGCAAACACAAACAGCACAGCACGATGCGTATTTTTTTTAAAAATTGACAAAATAAATCAAAAAGAAATCAAAAATAAAAATAAGTGGGAAAGGCGAGAGTGCACGAGCACACAGGAGCAAAGACAAGCAGCGCAGCTTGATGCGTAGTAAAAAAAATAATAAATAGACAACTGGTCGACCTCATTAGAAATATAAACCCAAAAGATTAGATAGACAAACAAACAAACACATAAATTTGGAGAGAAGGGCAGTGCGCGCAGGAGCAAAGGTAAACAGCAGACAGACCTGAATCCTTATGTTTACAAGGTCGACCTCAGAACTTTGTTCAGTTTGTCTCGGTGACGGATAATGGAAGGAAGGGTAGGCAACTGGTCGACTTCATTTAAATAAACAAATAAAAACTAAGATAAACTCTCAGGAATAGATAAATAATAACAAAAACATTGTAAAGTGGAGAAAGCGAGAGCGCGCGAATGCACTCAAGCAAACACAAACAGCACAGCACGATGCGTATTTTTTTTTAAATTGAGAAAATAAATCAAAAATAAAAATAAGTGGAAAAGGCGAGTGTGCGCGAGCACACAGGAGCAAAGACAAGCAGCACAGCTTGATGCGTAGTAACAAAAATAATAAATAGACAACTGGTCGACCTCAATAGAAATAAAAACCCAAAAGATTAGATAGACAAACAAACAAACACATAAATGTGGAGAGAAGGGCAGTGCGCGCAGGAGCAAAGGTAAACAGCAGACAGACCTGAATCCTTATCTTTACAAGGTCGACCTCAGAACTTTGTTCAGTTTCTCTCGGTGACGGATAATGGAAGGAAGGGCAGGCAACTGGTCGACTTCATTTAAATAAACAAATAAAAAATAAGATAAACTCTCAGGAATAGATAAATAATAACAAAAAAATTGTAAAGTGGAGAAAGCGAGAGCGCGCGAATGCACTCAAGCAAACACAAACAGCACAGCACGATGCGTATTTTTTTTAAATTGACAAAATAAATCAAAAATAAAAATAAGTGGAAAAGGCGAGAGTGCGCGAGCACACAGGAGCAAACACAAGCAGCGCAGCTTGATGCGTAGTAAAAAAAATAATAAATAGACAACTGGTCGACCTCATTAGAAATAAAAACCCAAAAGATTAGATAGACAAACAAGCAAACACATAAATGTGGAGAGAAGGGCAGTGCCCGCAGGAGCAAAGGTAAACAGCAGACAGACCTGAATCCTTATCTTTACAAGGTCGACCTCAGAACTTTGTTCAGTTTGTCTCGGTGACGGATAATGGAAGGAAGGGCAGGCAACTGGTCGACTTCATTTAAATAAACAAATAAAAAATAAGATAAACACTCAGGAATAGATAAATAATAACAAAAAAATTGTAAAGTGGAGAAAGCGAGAGCGCGCGAATGCACTCAAGCAAACACAAACAGCACAGCACGATGCGTATTTTTTTTAAAAATTGACAAAATAAATCAAAAAGAAATCAAAAATAAAAATAAGTGGGAAAGGCGAGAGTGCACGAGCACACAGGAGCAAAGACAAGCGGCGCAGCTTAATGCGTAGTAAAAAAAATAATAAATAGACAACTGGTCGACCTCATTAGAAATATAAACCCAAAAGATTAGATAGACAAACAAACAAACACATAAATTTGGAGAGAAGGGCAGTGCGCGCAGGAGCAAAGGTAAACAGCAGACAGACCTGAATCCTTATGTTTACAAGGTCGACCTCAGAACTTTGTTCAGTTTGTCTCGGTGACGGATAATGGAAGGAAGGGTAGGCAACTGGTCGACTTCATTTAAATAAACAAATAAAAACTAAGATAAACTCTCAGGAATAGATAAATAATAACAAAAACATTGTAAAGTGGAGAAAGCGAGAGCGCGCGAATGCACTCAAGCAAACACAAACAGCACAGCACGATGCGTATTTTTTTTTAAATTGAGAAAATAAATCAAAAATAAAAATAAGTGGAAAAGGCGAGTGTGCGCGAGCACACAGGAGCAAAGACAAGCAGCACAGCTTGATGCGTAGTAACAAAAATAATAAATAGACAACTGGTCGACCTCAATAGAAATAAAAACCCAAAAGATTAGATAGACAAACAAACAAACACATAAATGTGGAGAGAAGGGCAGTGCGCGCAGGAGCAAAGGTAAACAGCAGACAGACCTGAATCCTTATCTTTACAAGGTCGACCTCAGAACTTTGTTCAGTTTCTCTCGGTGACGGATAATGGAAGGAAGGGCAGGCAACTGGTCGACTTCATTTAAATAAACAAATAAAAAATAAGATAAACTCTCAGGAATAGATAAATAATAACAAAAACATTGTAAAGTGGAGAAAGCGAGAGCGCGCGAATGCACTCAAGCAAACACAAACAGCACAGCACGATGCGTATTTTTTTTTTTAAAATTGACAAAATAAATAAAAAATAAATCAAAAATAAAAATAAGTGGAAAAGGCGAGAGTGCGCGAGCACACAGGAGCAAAGACAAGCAGTGCAGCTTGATGCGTAGTAAAAAAAATAATAAATAGACAACTGGTCGACCTCATTAGAAATAAAAACCCAAAAGATTAGATAGACAAACAAACAAACACATAAATGTGGAGAGAAGGGCAGTGCGGGCAGGAGCAAAGGTAAACAGCAGACAGACCTGAATCCTTATCTTTACAAGGTCGACCTCAGAACTTTGTTCAGTTTGTCTCGGTGACGGATAATGGAAAGAAGGGCAGGCAACTGGTCGACTTCATTTAAATAAACAAATAAAAATTAAGATAAACTCTCAGGAATAGATAAATAATAACAAAAAAATTGTAAAGTGGAGAAAGCGAGAGCGCGCGAATGCACTCAAGCAAACACAAACAGCACAGCACGATGCGTATTTTTTTTTAAAATTGACAAAATAAATCAAAAATAAAAATAAGTGGAAAAGGCGAGAGTGCGCTTGCACACAGGAGCAAAGACAAGCAGCGCAGCTTGATGCGTAGTAAAAAAAAATAATAAATAGAGAACTGGTCGACCTCATTAGAAATAAAAACCCAAAAGATTAGATAGACAAACAAACAAACACATAAATGTGGAGAGAAGGGCAGTGCGCGCAGGAGCAAAGGTAAACAGAAGACAGACCTGAATCCTTATCTTTACAAGGTCGACCTCAGAACTTTGTTCAGTTTCTCTCGGTGACGGATAATGGAAGGAAGGGCAGGCAAGTGGTCGACTTCATTTAAATAAACAAATAAAAAATAAGATAAACTCTCAGGAATAGATAAATAATAACAAAAAAATTGTAAAGTGCAGAAAGCGAGAGCGCGCGAATGCACTCAAGCAAACACAAACAGCACAGCACGATGCGTATTTTTTTAAAAATTGACAAAATAAATCAAAAAGAAAACAAAAATAAAAATAAGTGGAAAAGGCGAGAGTGCACGAGCACACAGGAGCAAAGACAAGCAGCGCAGCTTGATGGGTAGTAAAAAAAATAATGAATAGACAACTGGTCGACCTCATTAGAAATAAAAACCCAAAAGATTAGATAGACAAACAAACAAACACATAATTGTGGAGAGAAGGGCAGTGTGCGCAGGAGCAAAGGTAAACAGCAGACAGACCTGAATCCTTATCTTTACAAGGTCGACCTCAGAACTTTGTTCAGTTTGTCTCGGTGACGGATAATGGAAGGAAGGGCAGGAAACTGGTCGACTTCATTTAAATAAACAAATAAAAAATAAGATAAACTCTCAGGAATAGTTAAATAATAACAAAAAAATTGTAAAGTGGAGAAAGAGAGAGCGCGCCAATGCACTCAAGCAAACACAAACAGCACAGCACGATGCGTATTTTTTTTTATATTGACAAAATAAATCAAAAATAAAAATAAGTGGAAAAGTCGAGAGTGCGCGAGCACACAGGAGCAAACACAAGCAGCGCAGCTTGATACGTAGTAAAAAAAATAATAAATAGACAACTGGTCGACCTCATTAGAAATAAAAACCCAAAAGATTAGATAGACAAACAAGCAAACACATAAATGTGGAGAGAAGGGCAGTGCGCGCAGGAGCAAAGGTAAACAGCAGACAGACCTGAATCCTTATCTTTACAAGGTCGACCTCAGAACTTTGTTCAGTTTGTCTCGGTGACGGATAATGGAAGGAAGGGCAGGCAACTGGTCGACTTCATTTAAATAAACAAATAAAAAATAAGATAAACTCTCAGGAATAGTTAAATAATAACAAAAAAATTGTAAAGTGGAGAAAGCGAGAGCGCGCGAATGCACTCAAGCAAACACAAACAGCACAGCACGATGCGTATTTTTTTTTGAAATTGAGAAAATGAATCAAAAATAAAAATAAGTGGAATAGGCGAGTGTGCGCTAGCACACAGGAGCAAAGACAAGCAGCGCAGCGTGATGCGTAGTAAAAAAAATAATAAATAGACAACTGGTCGACCTCAATAGAAATAAAAACCCAAAAGATTAGATAGACAAAGAAACAAACACATAAATGTGGAGAGAAGGGCAGTGCGCGCAGGAGCAAAGGTAAACAGCAGACAGACCTGAATCCTTATTTTTACAAGGTCGACCTCAGAACTTGGTTCAGTTTGTCTCGGTGAAGGATAATGGAAGGAAGGGCAGGCAACTGGTCGACTTCATTTAAATAAACAAATAAAAAATAAGATAAACTCTCAGGAATAGATGAATAATAACAAAAAAATTGTAAAGTGGAGAAAGCGAGAGCGCGCGAATGCACTCAAGCAAACACAAACAGCACAGCACGATGCGTATTTTTTTTTAAAATTGACAAAGTAAATCAAAAATAAAAATAAGTGGAAAAGGCGAGAGTGCGCGAGCACACAGGAGCAAAGACAAGCAGCGCAGCTTGATGCGTAGTAAAAAAAAATAATAAATAGACAACAGGTCGACCTCATTAGAAATAAAAACCCAAAAGATTAGATAGACAAACAAACACATAAATGTGGAGAGAAGGGCAGTGCGCGCAGGAGCAAAGGTAAACAGCAGACAGACCTGAATCCTTATCTTTACAAGGTCGACCTCAGAACTTTGTTCAGTTTCTCTCGGTGACGGATAATGGAAGGAAGGGCAGGCAACTGGTCGACTTCATTTAAATAAACAAATAAAAAATAAGAAAAACTCTCAGGAATAGATAAATAATAACAAAAAAATTGTAAAGTGGAGAAAGCGAGAGCGCGCGAATGCTCTCAAGCAAACACAAACAGCACAGCACGATGCGTATTTTTTTTTAAATTGACAAAATAAATCAAAAAGAAATCAAAAATAAAAATAAGTGGAAAAGGCGAGAGTGCACGAGCACACAGGAGCAAAGACAAGCAGTGCAGCTTGATGCGTAGTAAAAAAAATAATAAATAGACAACTGGTCGACCTCATTAGAAATAAAAACCCAAAGATTAGATAGACAAACAAACAAACACATAAATGTGGAGAGAAGGGCAGTGCGCGCAGGAGCAAAGGTAAACAGCAGACAGACCTGAATCCTTATCTTTACAAGGTCGACCTCAGAACTTTGTTCAGTTTGTCTCGGTGACGGATAATGGAAGGAAGGGCAGGCAACTGGTCGACTTCATGTAAATAAACAAATAAAAATAAGATAAACTCTCAGGAATAGATAAATAATAACAAAAAAATTGTAAAGTGGAGAAAGCGAGAGCGCGCGAATGCACTCAAGCAAACACAAACAGCACAGCACGATACGTATTTTTTTTTAAATCGACAAAATAAATCAAAAATAAATCAAAAATAAAAATAAGTGGAAAAGGCGAGAGTGCGCGAGCACACAGGAGCAAAGACAAGCAGCGCAGCTTGATGCGTAGTAAAAAAAATAATAAATAGACAATTGGTCGACCTCATTAGAAATAAAAACCCAAAAGATTAGATAGACAAACAAACAAACACATAAATGTGGAGAGAAGGGCAGTGCGCGCAGGAGCAAAGGTAAACAGCAGACAGACCTGAATCCTTATCTTTACAAGGACGACCTCAGAACTTTGTTCAGTTTGTCTCGGTGACGGATAATGGAAGGAAGGGCAGGCAACTGGTCGACTTCATTTAAATAAACAAATAAATATAAGATAAACTCTCAGGAATAGATAAATAATAAGAAAAAAATTGTAAAGTGGAGAAAGCGAGAGCGCGCGAATGCACTCAAGAAAGCACAAACAGCACAGCACGATGCGTATTTTTTTTTAAATTGACAAAATAAATCAAAAATAAATCAAAAATAAAAATAAGTGGAAAAGGCGAGAGTGCGCGAGCACACAGGAGCAAAGACAAGCAGCGCAGCTTGATGCGTAGTAAAAAAAATAATAAATAGACAACTTGTTGACCTCATTAGAAATAAAAACCCAGAAGATTAGATAGACAAACAAACAAACACATAAATGTGGAGAGAAGGGCAGTGCGCGCAGGAGCAAAGGTAAACAGCACACAGACCTGAATCCTTATCTTTACAAGGACGACCTCAGAACTTTGTTCAGTTTGTCTCGGTGACGGATAATGGAAGGAAGGGCAGGCAACTGGTCGACTTCATTTAAATAAACAAATAAAAAATAAGATAAACTCTCAGGAATAGATAAATAATAACAAAAAAATTGTAAAGTGGAGAAAGCGAGAGCGCGCGAATGCACTCAAGCAAACACAAACAGCACAGCACGATGCGTATTTTTTTTTGAAATTGAGAAAATAAATCAAAAATAAAAATAAGTGGAAAAGGCGAGTGTGCGCGAGCACACAGGAGCAAAGACAAGCAGCGCAGAGTGATGCGTAGTAAAAAAATAATAAATAGACAACTGGTTGACCTCAATAGAAATAAAAACCCAAACGATTAGATAGACAAAGAAACAAACACATAAATGTGGAGAGAAGGGCAGTGCGCGCAGGAGCAAAGGTGAACAGCAGACAGACCTGAATCCTTATCTTTACAAGGTCGACCTCAGAACTTTGTTCAGTTTGTCTCGGTGAAGGATAATGGAAGGAAGGGCAGGCAACTGGTCGACTTCATTTAAATAAACAAATAAAAAATAAGATAAATTCTCAGGAATAGATGAATAATAACAAAAAAATTGTAAAGTGGAGAAAGCGAGAGCGCGCGAATGCACTCAAGCAAACACAAACAGCACAGCACGATGCGTATTTTTTTAAATTGACAAAATAAATCAAAAATAAATCAAAAATAAAAATAAGTGGAAAAGGCGAGAGTGCGCGAGCACACAGGAGCAAAGACAAGCAGCGCAGCTTGATGCGTAGTAAAAAAATAATAAATAGACAATTGGTCGACCTCATTAGAAATAAAAACCCAAAAGATTAGATAGACAAACAAACAAACACATAAATGTGGAGAGAAGGGCAGTGCGTTCAGGAGCAAAGGTAAACAGCAGACAGACCTGAATCCTTATCTTTACAAGGACGACCTCAGAACTTTGTTCAGTTTGTCTCGGTGACGGATAATGGAAGGAAGGGCAGGCAACTGGTCGACTTCATTTAAAAAAACAAATAAATATAAGATAAACTCTCAGGAATAGATAAATAATAAGAAAAAAATTGTAAAGTGGAGAAAGCGAGAGCGCGCGAATGCACTCAAGCAAACACAAACAGCACAGCACGATGCGTATTTTTTTTAAAATTGACAAGAGAAATCAAAAAGAAATCAAAAATAAAAATAAGTGGAAAAGGTTGGAGTGCACGAGCACACAGGAGCAAAGACAAGCAGCGCAGCTTGATGCGTAGTAAAAAAAATAATAAATAGACAACTGGTCGACCTCATTAGAAATAAAAACCCAAAAGATTAGATAGACAAACAAACAAACACATAAATGTGGAGAGAAGGGCAGTGCGCGCAGGAGCAAAGGTAAACAGCAGACAGACCTGAATGCTTATCTTTACAAGGTCGACCTCAGAAGTTTGTTCAGTTTGTCTCGGTGACGGATAATGGAAGGAAGGGCAGGCAACTGGTCGACTTCATTTAAATAAACAAATAAAAAATAAGATAAACTCTCAGTAATAGATAAATAATAACAAAAAAATTGTAAAGTGGAGAAAGCGAGAGCGCGCGAATGCACTCAAGCAAACACAAACAGCACAGCACGATGCGTATTTTTTTTTAAAATTGACAAAGTAAATCAAAAATAAAAATAAGTGGAAAAGGCGAGAGTGCACGAGCATACAGGAGCAAAGACAAGCAGTGCAGCTTGATGCGTAGTAAAAAAAATAATAAATAGACAACTGGTCGACCTCATTAGAAATAAAAACCCAAAGATTAGATAGACAAACAAACAAACACATAAATGTGGAGAGAAGGGCAGTGCGCGCAGGAGCAAAGGTAAACAGCAGACAGACCTGAATCCTTATCTTTACAAGGTCGACCCTCAGAACTTTGTTCAGTTTGTCTCGTTGACGGATAATGGAAGGAAGGGCAGGCAACTGGTCGACTTCATGTAAATAAACAAATAAAAATAAGATAAACTCTCAGGAATAGATAAATAATAACAAAAAAATTGTAAAGTGGAGAAAGCGAGAGCGCGCGAATGCACTCAAGCAAACACAAACAGCATAGCACGATGCGTATTTTTTTTTTAAATTGACAAAATAAATCAAAAATAAATCAAAAATAAAAATAAGTGGAAAAGGCGAGAGTGCGCGAGCACACAGGAGCAAAGACAAGCAGCGCAGCTTGATGCGTAGTAAAAAAATAATAAATAGACAATTGGTCGACCTCATTAGAAATAAAAACCCAAAAGATTAGATAGACAAACAAACAAACACATAAATGTGGAGAGAAGGGCAGTGCGCGCAGGAGCAAAGGTAAACAGCAGACAGACCTGAATCCTTATCTTTACAAGGACGACCTCAGAACTTTGTTCAGTTTGTCTCGGTGACGGATAATGGAAGGAAGGGCAGGCAACTGGTCGACTTCATTTAAAAAAACAAATAAATACAAGATAAACTCTCAGGAATAGATAAATAATAAGAAAAAAATTGTAAAGTGGAGAAAGCGAGAGCGCGCGAATGCACTCAAGCAAACACAAACAGCACAGCACGATGCGTATTTTTTTTAAAATTGACAAGAGAAATCAAAAAGAAATCAAAAATAAAAATAAGTGGAAAAGTTGGAGTGCACGAGCACACAGGAGCAAAGACAAGCAGCGCAGCTTGATGCGTAGTAAAAAAAATAATAAATAGACAACTGGTCGACCTCATTAGAAATAAAAACCCAAAAGATTAGATAGACAAACAAACAAACACATAAATGTGGAGAGAAGGGCAGTGCGCGCAGGAGCAAAGGTAAACAGCAGACAGACCTGAATGCTTATCTTTACAAGGTCGACCTCAGAACTTTGTTCAGTTTGTCTCGGTGACGGATAATGGAAGGAAGGGCAGGCAACTGGTCGACTTCATTTAAATAAACAAATAAAAAATAAGATAAACTCTCAGTAATAGATAAATAATAACAAAAAAATTGTAAAGTGGAGAAAGCGAGAGCGCGCGAATGCACTCAAGCAAACACAAACAGCACAGCACGATGCGTATTTTTTTTTAAAATTGACAAAGTAAATCAAAAATAAAAATAAGTGGAAAAGGCGAGAGTGCGCGAGCACACAGGAGCAAAGACAAGCAGCGCAGCTTGATGCGTAGTAAAAAAAAAAATAATAAATAGACAACAGGTCGACCTCATTAGAAATAAAAACCCAAAAGATTAGATAGACAAACAAACAAACACATAAATGTGGAGAGAAGGGCAGTGCGCGCAGGAGCAAAGGTAAACAGCAGACAGACCTGAATCCTTATCTTTACAAGGTCGACCTCAGAACTTTGTTCAGTTTCTCTCGGTGACGGATAATGGAAGGAAGGGCAGGCAACTGGTCGACTTCATTTAAATAAACAAATAAAAAATAAGAAAAACTCTCAGGAATAGATAAATAATAACAAAAAAATTGTAAAGTGGAGAAAGCGAGAGCGCGAGAATGCTCTCAAGCAACACAAACAGCACAGCACGATGCGTATTTTTTTTTAAATTGACAAAATAAATCAAAAGAAATCAAAAATAAAAATAAGTGGAAAAGGCGAGAGTGCACGAGCATACAGGAGCAAAGACAAGCAGTGCAGCTTGATGCGTAGTAAAAAAAATAATAAATAGACAACTGGTCGACCTCATTAGAAATAAAAACCCAAAGATTAGATAGACAAACAAACAAACACATAAATGTGGAGAGAAGGGCAGTGCGCGCAGGAGCAAAGGTAAACAGCAGACAGACCTGAATCCTTATCTTTACAAGGTCGACCTCAGAACTTTGTTCAGTTTGTCTCGGTGACGGATAATGGAAGGAAGGGCAGGCAACTGGTCGACTTCATGTAAATAAACAAATAAAAATAAGATAAACTCTCAGGAATAGATAAATAATAACAAAAAAATTGTAAAGTGGAGAAAGCGAGAGCGCGCGAATGCACTCAAGCAAACACAAACAGCACAGCACGATGCGTATTTTTTTTTTAAATTGACAAAATAAATCAAAAATAAATCAAAAATAAAAATAAGTGGAAAAGGCGAGAGTGCGCGAGCACACAGGAGCAAAGGACAAGCAGCGCAGCTTGATGCGTAGTAAAAAAAATAATAAATAGACAATTGGTCGACCTCATTAGAAATAAAAACCCAAAAGATTAGATAGACAAACAAAACAAACACATAAATGTGGAGAGAAGGGCAGTGCGCGCAGGAGCAAAGGTAAACAGCAGACAGACCTGAATCCTTATCTTTACAAGGACGACCTCAGAACTTTGTTCAGTTTGTCTCGGTGACGGATAATGGAAGGAAGGGCAGGCAACTGGTCGACTTCATTTAAATAAACAAATAAATATAAGATAAACTCTCAGGAATAGATAAATAATAAGAAAAAAATTGTAAAGTGGAGAAAGCGAGAGCGCGCGAATGCACTCAAGAAAACACAAACAGCACAGCACGATGCGTATTTTTTTTTAAATTGACAAAATAAATCAAAAATAAATCAAAAATAAAAATAAGTGGAAAAGGCGAGAGTGCGCGAGCACACAGGAGCAAAGACAAGCAGCGCAGCTTGATGCGTAGTAAAAAAAATAATAAATAGACAACTTGTTGACCTCATTAGAAATAAAAACCCAAAAGATTAGATAGACAAACAAACAAACACATAAATGTGGAGAGAAGGGCAGTGCGCGCAGGAGCAAAGGTAAACAGCACACAGACCTGAATCCTTATCTTTACAAGGTCGACCTCAGAACTTTGTTCAGTTTGTCTCGGTGACGGATAATGGAAGGAAGGGCAGGCAACTGGTCGACTTCATTTAAATAAACAAATAAAAATAAGATAAACTCTCAGGAATAGATAAATAATAACAAAAAAATTGTAAAGTGGAGAAAGCGAGAGCGCGCGAATGCACTCAAGCAAACACAAACAGCACAGCACGATGCGTATTTTTTTTTGAAATTGAGAAAATAAATCAAAAATAAAAATAAGTGGAAAAGGCGAGTGTGCGCGAGCACACAGGAGCAAAGACAAGCAGCGCAGAGTGATGCGTAGTAAAAAAAATAATAAATAGACAACTGGTTGACCTCAATAGAAATAAAAACCCAAACGATTAGATAGACAAAGAAACAAACACATAAATGTGGAGAGAAGGGCAGTGCGCGCAGGAGCAAAGGTGAACAGCAGACAGACCTGAATCCTTATCTTTACAAGGTCGACCTCAGAACTTTGTTCAGTTTGTCTCGGTGAAGGATAATGGAAGGAAGGGCAGGCAACTGGTCGACTTCATTTAAATAAACAAATAAAAAATAAGATAAATTCTCAGGAATAGATGAATAATAACAAAAAAATTGTAAAGTGGAGAAAGCGAGAGCGCGCGAATGCACTCAAGCAAACACAAACAGCACAGCACGATGCGTATTTTTTTAAATTGACAAAATAAATCAAAAATAAATCAAAAATAAAAATAAGTGGAAAAGGCGAGAGTGCGCGAGCACACAGGAGCAAAGACAAGCAGCGCAGCTTGATGCGTAGTAAAAAAAATAATAAATAGACAATTGGTCGACCTCATTAGAAATAAAACCCCAAAAGATTAGATAGACAAACAAACAAACACATAAATGTGGAGAGAAGGGCAGTGCGCGCAGGAGCAAAGGTAAACAGCAGACAGACCTGAATCCTTATCTTTACAAGGACGACCTCAGAACTTTGTTCAGTTTGTCTCGGTGACGGATAATGGAAGGAAGGGCAGGCAACTGGTCGACTTCATTTAAAAAAAACAAATAAATATAAGATAAACTCTCAGGAATAGATAAATAATAAGAAAAAAATTGTAAAGTGGAGAAAGCGAGAGCGCGCGAATGCACTCAAGCAAACACAAACAGCACAGCACGATGCGTATTTTTTTTAAAATTGACAAGAGAAATCAAAAAGAAATCAAAAATAAAAATAAGTGGAAAAGGTTGGAGTGCACGAGCACACAGGAGCAAAGACAAGCAGCGCAGCTTGATGCGTAGTAAAAAAAATAATAAATAGACAACTGGTCGACCTCATTAGAAATAAAACCCAAAAGATTAGATAGACAAACAAACAAACACATAAATGTGGAGAGAAGGGCAGTGCGCGCAGGAGCAAAGGTAAACAGCAGACAGACCTGAATGCTTATCTTTACAAGGTCGACCTCAGAACTTTGTTCAGTTTGTCTCGGTGACGGATAATGGAAGGAAGGGCAGGCAACTGGTCGACTTCATTT
>NW_025957653.1:0-40162 GCF_023159225.1 Perognathus longimembris pacificus
AAGGGCAGGCAACTGTTTACTTCATTTAAATAAACAAATAAAAAATAAGATAAACTCTCAGGAATAGATAAATAATAACAAAAACATTGTAAAGTGGAGAAAGCGAGAGCGCGCGAATGCACTCAAGCAAACACAAACAGCACAGCACGATGCGTATTTTTTTTTAAAATTGACAAAATAAATCAAAAATAAATCAAAAATAAAAATAAGTGGAAAAGGCGAGAGTGCGCGAGCACACAGGAGCAAAGACAAGCAGCGCATCTTGATGCGTAGTAAAAAATATAATAAATAGACAACTGGTCGACCTCATAGGAAATAAAAACCCAAAAGATTAGATAGACAAACAAACAAACACATAATGTGGAGAGAAGGGCAGTGCGCGCAGGAGCAAAGGTAAACAGCAGACAGACCTGAATCCTTATCTTTACAAGGTCGACCTCAGAACTTTGTTGAGTTTGTCTCGGTGACGGATAATGGAAGGAAGGGCAGGCAACTGGTCGACTTCATTTAAATAAACAAATAAAAAATAAGATAAACTCTCAGGAATAGATAAATAATAAAAAAAATTGTTAAGTGGAGAAAGCGAGAGCACGCGAATGCACTCAAGCAAACACAAACAGCACAGCACGATGCGTATTTTTTTTAAATTGACAAAATAAATCAAAAATAAATCAAAAATAAAAATAAGTGGAAAAGGCGAGAGTGCGCGAGCACACAGGAGCAAAGACAAGCAGCGCAGCTTGATGCGTAGTAAAAAAAATAACAAATAGACAACTGGTCGACCTCATTAGAAATAAAAACCCAAAAGATTAGATAGACAAACAAACAAACACATAAATGTGGAGAGAAGGGCAGTGCGCGCAGGAGCAAAGGTAAACAGCAGACAGACCTGAATCCTTATCTTTACAAGGTCGACCTCAGAACTTTGTTCAGTTTGTCTCGGTGACGGATAATGGAAGGAAGGGCAGGCAACTGGTCGACTTCATTTAAATAAACAAATAAAAAATAAGATAAACTCTCAGGAATAGATAAATAATAACAAAAACATTGTAAAGTGGAGAAAGCGAGAGCGCGCGAATGCACTCAAGCAAACACAAACAGCACAGCACGATGCGTATTTTTTTTAAATTGACAAAATAAATCAAAAATAAATCAAAAATAAAAATAAGTGGAAAAGGCGAGAGTGCGCGAGCACACAGGAGCAAAGACAAGCAGCGCAGCTTGATGCGTAGTAAAAAAAATAATAAATAGACAACTGGTCGACCTCATTAGAAATAAAAACCCAAAAGATTAGATAGACAAACAAACAAACACATAAATGTGGAGAGAAGGGCAGTGCGCGCAGGAGCAAAGGTAAACAGCAGACAGACCTGAATCCTTATCTTTACAAGGTCGACCTCAGAACTTTGTTCAGTTTGTCTCGGTGACGGATAATGGAAGGAAGGGCAGGCAACTGGTCGACTTCATTTAAATAAACAAATAAAAAATAAGATAAACTCTCAGGAATAGATAAATAATAAAAAAATTGTAAAGTGGAGAAAGCGAGAGCGCGCGAATGCACTCAAGCAAACACAAACAGCACAGCACGATCCGTATTTTTTTTTAATTGACAAAATAAATCAAAAATAAATCAAAAATAAAAATAAGTGGGAAAGGCGAGAGTGCGCGAGCACACAGGAGCAAAGACAAGCAGCGCAGCTTGATGCGTAGTAAAAAAAATAATAAATAGACAACTGGTCGACCTCATTAGAAATAAAAACCCAAAAGATTAGATAGACAAACAAACACATAAATGTGGAGAGAAGGGCAGTGCGCGCAGGAGCAAAGGTAAACAGCAGACAGACCTGAATCCTTATCTTTACAAGGGCGACCTCAGAACTTTGTTCAGTTTGTCTCGGTGACGGATAATGGAAGGAAGGGCAGGCAACTGGTCGACTTCATTTAAATAAACAAATAAAAAATAAGATAAACTCTCAGGAATAGATAAATAATAAAAAAAATTGTTAAGTGGAGAAAGCGAGAGCACGCGAATGCACTCAAGCAAACACAAACAGCACAGCACGATGCGTATTTTTTTTAAATTGACAAAATAAATCAAAAATAAATCAAAAATAAAAATAAGTGGAAAAGGCGAGAGTGCGCGAGCACACAGGAGCAAAGACAAGCAGCGCAGCTTGATGCGTAGTAAAAAAAATAATAAATAGACAACTGGTCGACCTCATTAGAAATAAAAACCCAAAAGATTAGATAGACAAACAAACAAACACATAAATGTGGAGAGAAGGGCAGTGCGCGCAGGAGCAAAGGTAAACAGCAGACAGACCTGAATCCTTATCTTTACAAGGTCGACCTCAGAACTTTGTTCAGTTTGTCTCGGTGACGGATAATGGAAGGAAGGGCAGGCAACTGGTCGACTTCATTTAAATAAACAAATAAAAAATAAGATAAACTCTCAGGAATAGATAAATAATAACAAAAACATTGTAAAGTGGAGAAAGCGAGAGCGCGCGAATGCACTCAAGCAAATACAAACAGCACAGCACGATGCGTTTTTTTTTTAAATTGACAAAATAAATCAAAAATAAATCAAAAATAAAAATAAGTGGAAAAGGCGAGAGTGCGCGAGCACACAGGAGCAAAGACAAGCAGCGCAGCTTGATGCGTAGTAAAAAAAATAATAAATAGACAACTGGTCGACCTCATTAGAAATAAAAACCCAAAAGATTAGATAGACAAACAAACAAACACATAAATGTGGAGAGAAGGGCAGTGCGCGCAGGAGCAAAGGTAAACAGCAGACAGACCTGAATCCTTATCTTTACAAGGTCGACCTCAGAACTTTGTTCAGTTTGTCTCGGTGACGGATAATGGAAGGAAGGGCAGGCAACTGGTCGACTTCGTTTAAATAAACAAATAAAAAATAAGATAAACTCTCAGGAATAGATAAATAATAAAAAAAATTGTAAAGTGGAGAAAGCGGAGAGCGCGCGAATGCACTCAAGCAAACACAAACAGCACAGCACGATGCGTATTTTTTTTTAAATTGACAAAATAAATCAAAAATAAATCAAAAATAAAAATAAGTGGAAAAGGCGAGAGTGCGCGAGCACACAGGAGCAAAGACAAGCAGCGCAGCTTGATGCGTAGTAAAAAAAATAATAAATAGACAACTGGTCGACCTCATTAGAAATAAAAACCCAAAAGATTAGATAGACAAACAAACAAACACATAAATGTGGAGAGAAGGGCAGTGCGCGCAGGAGCAAAGGTAAACAGCAGACAGACCTGAATCCTTATCTTTACAAGGTCGACCTCAGAACTTTGTTCAGTTTGTCTCGGTGACGGATAATGGAAGGAAGGGCAGGCAACTGGTCGACTTCCTTTAAATAAACAAATAAAAAATAAGATAAACTCTCAGGAATAGATAAATAATAACAAAAACATTGTAAAGTGGAGAAAGCGAGAGCGCGCGAATGCACTCAAGCAAACACAAACAGCACAGCACGATGCGTATTTTTTTTTAAATTGACAAAATAAATCAAAAATAAATCAAAAATAAAAATAAGTGGAAAAGGCGAGAGTGCGGGAGCACACAGGAGCAAAGACAAGCAGCGCAGCTTGATGCGTAGTAAAAAAAATAATAAAATAGACAACTGGTCGACCTCATTAGGAATAAAAACCCCAAAGATTAGATAGACATACAAACAAACACATAAATGTGGAGAGAAGGGCAGTGCGCGCAGGAGCAAAGGTAAACAGCAGACAGGCCTGAATCCTTATCTTTACAAGGTCGACCTCAGAACATTGTTCAGTTTGTCTCGGTGACGGATAATGGAAGGAAGGGCAGGCAACTGGTCGACTTCATTTAAATAAACAAATAAAAAATAAGATAAACTCTCAGGAATAGATAAATAATAACAAAAACATTGTAAAGTGGAGAAAGCGAGAGCGCGCGAATGCACTCAAGCAAACACAAACAGCACAGCACAATGCGTATTTTTTTTAAAATTGACAAAATAAATCAAAAATAAATCAAAAATAAAAATAAGTGGAAAAGGCGAGAGTGCGCGAGCAAACAGGAACAAAGACAAACAGCGCAGCTTGATGCGTAGTAAAAAAATAATAAATAGACAACTGGTCGACCTCATAGGAAATAAAAACCCAAAAGATTAGATAGACAAACAAACAAACACATAAATGTGGAGAGAAGGGCAGTGCGCGCAGGAGCAAAGGTAAACAGCAGACAGACCTGAATCCTGATCTTTACAAGGTCGACCTCAGAACTTTGTTCAGTTTGTCTCGGTGACGGATAATGGAAGGAAGGGCAGGCAACTGGTCGACTTCATTTAAATAAACAAATAAAAAATAAGATAAACTCTCAGGAATAGATAAATAATAAAAAAAATTGTAAAGTGGAGAAAGCGAGAGCGCGCGAATGCACTCAAGCAAACACAAACAGCACAGCACGATGCGTATTTTTTTTTAAATTGACAAAATAAATCAAAAATAAATCAAAAATAAAAATAAGTGGGAAAGGCGAGAGTGCGCGAGCACACAGGAGCAAAGACAAGCAGCGCAGCTTGATTCGTAGTGAAAAAAATAATAAATAGACAACTGGTCGACCTCATTAGAAATAAAAAACCCAAAAGATTAGATAGACAAACAAACAAACACATAAATGTGGAGAGAAGGGCAGTGCGCGCAGGAGCAAAGGTATACAGCAGACAGACCTGAATCCGTATCTTTACAAGGTCGACCTCAGAACTTTGTTCAGATTGTCTCGGTGACGGATAATGGAAGGAAGGGCAGGCAACTGGTCGACTTCATTTAAATAAACAAATAAAAAATAAGATAAACTCTCAGGAATAGATAAATAATAACAAAATAATTGTAAAGTGGAGAAAGCGAGAGCGCGCGAATGCACTCAAGCAAACACAAACAGCACAGCACGATGCGTATTTTTTTTAAAATTGACAAAATAAATCAAAAATAAATCAAAAATGAAAATAAGTGGAAAAGGCGAGAGTGCGCGAGCACACAGGAGCAAAGACAAGCAGCGCAGCTTGAGGCGTAGTGAAAAAAATAATAAATAGTCAACTGGTCGACCTCATTAGAAATAAAAACCCAAAAGATTAGATAGACAAACAAACAAACACATAAATGTGGAGAGAAGGGCAGTGCGCGCAGGAGCAAAGGTAAACAGCAGACAGACCTGAATCCTTATCTTTACAAGGTCGACCTCAGAACTTTGTTCAGTTTGTCTCGGTGACGGGTAATGGAAGGAAGGGCAGGCAACTGGTCGACTTCATTTAAATAAACAATTAAAAAATAAGATAAACTCTCAGGAATAGATAAATAATAACAAAATAATTGTAAAGTGGAGAAAGCGAGAGCGCGCGAATGCACTCAAGCAAACACAAACAGCACAGCACGATGCGTATTTTTTTTTTTAAATTGACAAAATAAATCAAAATAAAATAAGTGGAAAAGGCGAGAGTGCGCGAGCACACAGGAGCAAAGACAAACAGCGCAGCTTGATGCGTAGTAAAAAAAAAATTATAAATAGACAACTGGTCGACCTCATAGAAATAAAAACCCAAAAGATTAGATAGACAAACAAACAAACACATAAATGTGGAGAGAAGGGCAGTGCGCGCAGGAGCAAAGGTAAACAGCAGACAGACCTGAATCCTTATCTTTACAAGGTCGACCTCAGAACTTTGTTCAGTTTGTCTCGGTGACGGATAATGGAAGGAAGGGCAGGCAACTGGTCGACTTCATTTAAATAAACAAATAAAAAATAAGATAAACTCTCAGGAATAGATAAATAATAACAAAAAAATTGCAAAGTGGAGAAAGCGAGAGCGCGCGAATGCACTCAAGCAAACACAAACAGCACAGCACGATGCGTATTTTTTTTTAAATTGACAAAATAAATCAAAAATAAATCAAAAATAAAAATAAGTGGAAAAGGCGGAGAGTGTGCGAGCACACAGGAGCAAAGACAAGCAGCGCAGCTTGATGCGTAGTAAAAAAAATAATAAATAGACAACTAGTCGACCTCATTAGAAATAAAAACCCAAAAGATTAGATAGACAAACAAACAAACACATAAATATGGAGAGAGAAGGGCAGTGCGCGCAGGAGCAAAGGTAAACAGCAGACAGACCTGAATCCCTTATCTTTACAAGGTCGACCTCAGAACTTTGTTCAGTTTGTCTCGGTGACGGATAATGGAAGGAAGGGCAGGCAACTGGTCGACTTCATTTAAATAAAGAAATAAAATAAGATAAACTCTCAGGAATAGATAAATAATAACAAAAATATTGTAAAGTGGAGAAAGCGAGAGCGCGCGATTGCACTCAAGCAAACACAAAACAGCACAGCACGATGCGTTTTTTTTTTAAATTGACAAAATAAATCAAAAATAAATCAAAAATAAAAATAAGTGGAAAAGGCGAGGAGTGCGCGAGCACACAGGAGCAAAGACAAGCAGCGCAGCTTGATGCGTAGTAAAAAAAATAATAAATAGACAACTGGTCGACCTCATTAGAAATAAAAACCCAAAAGATTACATAGACAAACAAACAAACATAAATGTGGAGAGAAGGGCAGTGCGCGCAGGAGCAAAGGTAAACAGCAGACAGACCTGAATCCTTATCTTTACAAGGTCGACCTCAGAAATTTGTTCAGTTTTTCTCGGTGACGGATAATGGAAGGAAGGGCAGGCAACTGGTCGACTTCATTTAAATAAACAAATAAAAAATAAGATAAACTCTCAGGAATAGATAAATAATTACAAAAAAATTGAAAAGTGGAGAAAGCGAGAGCGCGCGAATGCACTCAAGCAACACAAACAGCACAACATGATGCGTATTTTTTTTAAATTGACAAAATAAATCAAAAATAAATCAAAAATAAAAATAAGTGTAAAAGGCGAGAGTGCGCGAGCACACAGGAGCAAAGACAAGCAGCGCAGCTTGATGCGTAGTAAAAAAAATAATAAATAGACAACTGGTCGACCTCATTAGAAATAAAAACCCAAAAGATTAGATAGACAGACAAACAAACACATAAATGTGGAGAGAAGGGCAGTGCGCGCAGGAGCAAAGGTAAACAGCAGACAGACCTGAATCCTTATCTTTACAAGGTCGACCTCAGAACTTTGTTCAGTTTGTCTCGGTGACGGATAAAGGAAGGAAGGGCAGGAAACTGGTCGACTTCATTTAAATAAACAAATAAAAAATAAGATAAACTCTCAGGAATAGATAAATAATAACAAAAAATTGTAAAGTGGAGAAAGCGAGAGCGCGCGAATGCACTCAAGCAAACACAAACAGCACAGCACGATGCGTATTTTTTTTTAAAATTGACAAAATAAATCAAAAATAAATCAAAAATAAAAATAAGTGGAAAAGGCGAGAGTGCGCGAGCACAAAGGAGCAAAGACAAGAAGCGCAGCTTGATACGTAGTAAAAAAAATAATAAATAGACAACTGGTCGACCTCATTAGAAATAAAAACCCAAAAGATTAGATAGACAAACAAACAAACACATAAATGTGGAGAGAAGGGCAGTGCGCGCAGGAGCAAAGGTAAACAGCAGACAGACCTGAATCCTTATCTTTACAAGGTCGACCTCAGAACTTTGTTCAGTTTGTCTCGGTGACGGATAATGGAAGGAAGGGCAGGCAACTGGTCGACTTCATTTAAATAAACAAATAAAAAATAAGATAAACTCTCAGGGATAGATAATTAATAACAAAAACATTGTAAAGTGGAGAAAGCGAGAGCGCGCGAATGCACTCAAGCAAACACAAACAGCACAGCACGATGCGTATTTTTTTTAAATTGACAAAATAAATCAAAATAAATCAAAAATAAAAATAAGTGGAAAAGGCGAGATTGCGCGAGCACACAGGAGCAAAGACAAGCAGCGCAGCTTGATGCGTAGTAAAAAAAATAATAAATAGACAACTGGTCGACCTCATTAGAAATAAAAACCCAAAAGATTAGATAGACAAACAAACAAACACATAAATGTGGAGAGAAGGGCAGTGTGCGCAGGAGCAAAGGTAAACAGCAGACAGACCTGAATCCTTATCTTTACAAGGTCGACCTCAGAACTTTGTTCAGTTTGTCTCGGTGACGGATAATGGAAGGAAGGGCAGGCAACTGGTCGACTTCATTTAAATAAGCAAATAAAAAATAAGATAAACTCTCAGGAATAGATAAATAATAACAAAAAATTGTAAAGTGGAGAAAGCGAGAGCGCGGCGAATGCACTCAAGCAAACACAAACAGCACAGCACGATGCGTATTTTTTTTAATTGACAAAATAAATCAAAAATAAATCAAAAATAATAATAAGTGGAAAAGGCGAGAGTGCGCGAGCACACAGGAGCATAGACAAACAGCGCAGCTTGATGCGTAGTAAAAAAAGTAATAAATAGACAACTGGTCGACCTCATTAGAAATAAAAACCCAAAAGATTAGATAGACAAACAAACAAACACATAAATGTGGAGAGAAGGGCAGTGCGCGCAGGAGCAAAGGTAAACAGCAGACAAACCTGAATCCTTATCTTTACAAGGTCGACCTCAGAACTTTGTTCAGTTTGTCTCGGTGACGGATAATGGAAGGAAGGGCAGGCAACTGGTCGACTTCATTTAAATAAACTAATAAAATATAAGATAAACTCTCAGGAATAGATAAATAATAACAAAAAAATTGTAAAGTGGAGAAAGCGAGAGCGCGCGAATGCACTCAAGCAAACACAAACAGCACAGCACGATGCGTATTTTTTTTTTAAAATTGACAAAATAAATCAAAAATAAAAATAAGTGGAAAAGGCGAGAGTGCGCGAGCACACAGGAGCAAAGACAAGCAGCGCAGCTTGATGCGTAGTAAAAAAATAATAAATAGACAACTGGTCGACCTCATTAGGAATAAAAACCCAAAAGATTAGATAGACAAACAAACAAACACATAAATGTGGAGAGAAGGGCAGTGCGCGCAGGAGCAAAGGTAAACAGCAGACAGACCTGAATCCTTATCTTTACAAGGTCGACCTCAGAACTTTGTTCAGTTTGTCTCGGTGACGGATAATGGAAGGAAGGGCAGGCAACTGGTCGACTTCATTTAAATAAACAAATAAAAAATAAGATAAACTCTCAGGAATAGATAAATAATAACAAAAACATTGTAAAGTGGATAAAGCGAGAGCGCGCGAATGCACTCAAGCAAACACAAACAGCACAGCACGATGCGTATTTTTTTTAAATTGACAAAATAAATCAAAAATAAATCAAAAATAAAAATAAGTGGAAAAGGCGAGAGTGCGCGAGCACACAGGAGCATAGACAAGCAGCGCAGCTTGATGCGTAGTAAAAAAAATAATAAATAGACAACTGGTCGACCTCATTAGAAATAAAAACCCAAAAGAGTAGATAGACAAACAAACAAACACATAAATGTGGAGAGAAGGGCAGTGCGCGCAGGAGCAAAGGTAAACAGCAGACAAACCTGAATCCTTATCTTTACAAGGTCGACCTCAGAACTTTGTTCAGTTTGTCTCGGTGACGGATAATGGAAGGAAGGGCAGGCAACTGGTCGACTTCGTTTAAATAAACAAATAAAAAATAAGATAAACTCTCAGGAATAGATAAATAATAAAAAAAATTGTAAAGTGGAGAAAGCGAGAGCGCGCGAATGCACTCAAGCAAACACAAACAGCACAGCACGATGCGTATTTTTTTTAAATTGACAAAATAAATCAAAAATAAATCAAAAATAAAAATAAGTGGAAAAGGCGAGAGTGCGCGAGCACACAGGAGCAAAGACAAGCAGCGCAGCTTGATGCGTAGTAAAAAAAATAATAAATAGACAACTGGTCGACCTCATTAGAAATAAAAACCCAAAAGATTAGATAGACAAACAAACAAACACATAAATGTGGAGAGAAGGGCAGTGCGCGCAGGAGCAAAGGTAAACAGCAGACAGACCTGAATCCTTATCTTTACAAGGTCGACCTCAGAACTTTGTTCAGTTTGTCTCGGTGACGGATAATGGAAGGAAGGGCAGGCAACTGGTCGACTTCATTTAAATAAACAAATAAAAAATAAGATAAACTCTCAGGAATAGATAAATAATAACAAAAACATTGTAAAGTGGATAAAGCGAGAGCGCGCGAATGCACTCAAGCAAACACAAACAGCACAGCACGATGCGTATTTTTTTTTAAATTGACAAAATAAATCAAAAATAAATCAAAAATAAAAATAAGTGGAAAAGGCGAGAGTGCGCGAGCACACAGGAGCATAGACAAGCAGCGCAGCTTGATGCGTAGTAAAAAAAATAATAAATAGACAACTGGTCGACCTCATTAGAAATAAAAACCCAAAAGAGTAGATAGACAAACAAACAAACACATAAATGTGGAGAGAAGGGCAGTGCGCGCAGGAGCAAAGGTAAACAGCAGACAAACCTGAATCCTTATCTTTACAAGGTCGACCTCAGAACTTTGTTCAGTTTGTCTCGGTGACGGATAATGGAAGGAAGGGCAGGCAACTGGTCGACTTCGTTTAAATAAACAAATAAAAAATAAGATAAACTCTCAGGAATAGATAAATAATAAAAAAAAATTGTAAAGTGGAGAAAGCGAGAGCGCGCGAATGCACTCAAGCAAACACAAACAGCACAGCACGATGCGTATTTTTTTTAAATTGACAAAATAAATCAAAAATAAATCAAAAATAAAAATAAGTGGAAAAGGCGAGAGTGCGCGAGCACACAGGAGCAAAGACAAGCAGCGCAGCTTGATGCGTAGTAAAAAAAATAATAAATAGACAACTGGTCGACCTCATTAGAAATAAAAACCCAAAAGATTAGATAGACAAACAAACAAACACATAAATGTGGAGAGAAGGGCAGTGCGCGCAGGAGCAAAGGTAAACAGCAGACAGACCTGAATCCTTATCTTTACAAGGTCGACCTCAGAACTTTGTTCAGTTTGTCTCGGTGACGGATAATGGAAGGAAGGGCAGGCAACTGGTCGACTTCATTTAAATAAACAAATAAAAAATAAGATAAACTCTCAGGAATAGATAAATAATAACAAAAACATTGTAAAGTGGAGAAAGCGAGAGCGCGCGAATGCACTCAAGCAAACACAAACAGCACAGCACGATGCGTATTTTTTTTTAAATTGACAAAATAAATCAAAAATAAATCAAAAATAAAAATAAGTGCAAAAGGCGAGAGTGCGCAATCACACAGGAGCAAAGACAAGCAGCGCAGCTTGATGCGTAGTAAAAAAAATAATAAATAGACAACTGGTCGACCTCATTAGAAATAAAAACCCAAAAGATTAGATAGACAAACAAACAAACACATAAATGTGGAGAGAAGGGCAGTGCGCGCAGGAGCAATGGTAAACAGGAGACAGACCTGAATCCTTATCTTTAGAAGGTCGACCTCAGAACTTTTTCAGTTTGTCTCGATGACGGGTAATGGAAGGAAGGGCAGGCAACTGGTCGACTTCATTTAAAGAAACAAATAAATAATAAGATAAACTCTCAGGAATAGATAAATAATAACAAAAAAATTGTAAAGTGGAGAAAGCGAAAGCGCGCGAGTGCACTCAAGCAAACACAAACAGCACAGCACGATGCGTATTTTTTTTTAAATTGACAAAATAAATCAAAAATAAATCAAAAATAAAAATAAGTGGAAAAGGCGAGAGTGCGCGAGCACACAGGAGCAAAGACAAGCAGCGCAGCTTGATGCGTAGTAAAAAAAAATAATAAATAGACAACTGGTCGACCTCATTAGAAATAAAAACCCCAAAAGATTAGATAGACAAACAAACAAACACATAAATGTGGAGAGAAGGGCAGTGCGGGCAGGAGCAAAGGTAAACAGCAGACAGACCAGAATCCTTATCTTTACAAGGTCGACCTCAGAACTTTGTTCAGTTTGTCTCGGTGACGGATAATGGAAGGAAGGGCAGGCAACTGGTCGACTTCATTTAAATAAACAAATAAAAAATAAGATAAACTCTCAGGAATAGACAAATAATAACAAAAAAATTGTAAAGTGGAGAAAGCGAGAGCGCGCGAATGCACTCAACCAAACACAAACAGCACAGCACGATGCGTATTTTTTTTTAAATTGACAAAATAAATCAAAAATAAATAAAAATAAAAATAAGTGGAAAACGCGAGAGTGCACGAGCACACAGGAGCAAAGACAAGCAGCGCAGCTTGATGCGTAGTAAAAAAAATAATAAATAGACAACTGGTCTACCTCATTAGAAATAAAAACCCAAAAGATTAGATACACAAACAAACAAACACATAAATGTGGAGAGAAGGGCAATGCGCGCAGGAGCAAAGGTAAACAGCAGACAGACCTGAATCCTTATCTTTACAAGGTCGACCTCAGAACTTTGTTCAGTTTGTCTCGGTGGCGGATAATGGAAGGAAGGGCAGGCAACTCGTCAACTTAATTTAAATAAACAAATAAAAAATAAGATAAACACTCAGGAATAGATAAATAATAACAAAACAATTGTAAAGTAGAGAAAGCGAGAGCGCGCGAATGCACTCAAGCAAACACAAACAGCACAGCACGATGCGTATTTTTTTTTAAATTGACAAAATAAATCAAAAATAAAAATAAGTGGAAAAGGCGAGAGTGCGTGAGCACACAGGAGCAAAGACAAGCAGCGCAGCTTGATGCGTAGTAAAAAAAATAATAAATAGACAACTGGTCGACCTCATTAGAAATAAAAACCCAAAAGATTAGATAGACAAACAAACAAACACATAAATGTGGAGAGAAGGGCAGTGCGCGCAGGAGCAAATGTAAACAGCAGACAGACCTGAATCCTTATCTTTACAAGGTCGACCTCAGAACTTTGTTCAGTTTGTCTCGGTGACGGATAATGGAAGGAAGGGCTGGCAACTGGTCGACTTCATTTAAATAAACAAATAAAAAATAAGATAAACTCTCAGGAATAGATAAATAATAACAAAAAAATTGTAAAGTGGAGAAAGCGAGAGCGCGCGAATGCACTCAAGCAAACACAAACAGCACAGCACGATGCGTATTTTTTTTAAAATTGACAAAATAAATCAAAATAAATCAAAAATAAAAATAAGTGGAAAAGGCGAGAGTGCGCGAGCACACAGGAGCAAAGACAAGCAGCGCAGGTTGATGCGTAGTAAAAAAAATAATAAATAGACAACTGGTCGACCTCATTAGAAATAAAAACCCAAAAGATTAGATAGACAAACAAACAAACACATACATGTGGAGAGAAGGGCAGTGCGGGCAGGAGCAAAGGTAAACAGCAGACAGACCTGAATCCTTATCTTTACAAGGTCGACCTCAGAACTTTGTTCAGTTTGTCTCGGTGACGGATAATGGAAGGAAGGGCAGGCAACTGGTCAACTTAATTTAAATAAACAAATAAAAAATAAGATAAACTCTCAGGAATAGATAAATAATAACAAAAAAATTGTAAAGTGGAGAAAGCGAGAGCGCGCGAATGCACTCAAGCAAACACAAACAGCACAGCACGATGCGTATTTTTTTTTAAATTGACAAAATAAATCAAAAATAAAACTAAGTGGAAAAGGCGAGAGTGCGCGAGCACACAGGAGCAAAGAAAAGCAGCGCAGCTTGATGCGTAGTAAAAAAAATAATAAATAGAAAACTGGTCGTCCTCATTAGAAATAAAAACCCAAAAGATTAGATAGACAAACAAACAAACACATAAATGTGGAGAGAAGGGCAGTGCGCGCAGGAGCAAAGGTAAACAGCAGACAGACCTGAATCCTTATCTTTACAAGGTCGACTTCAGAACTTTGTTCAGTTTGTCTCGGTGACGGATAATGGAAGGAAGGGCAGGCAACTGGTCGACTTCATTTAAATAAACAAATAAAAAATAAGATAAACTCTCAGGAATAGATAAATAATAACAAAAAAATTGTAAAGTGGAGAATGCGAGAGCGCGCGAATGCACTCAAGCAAACACAAACAGCACAGCACGATGCGTATTTTTTTTTAAAATTGACAAAATAAATCAAAATAAATCAAAAATAAAAATAAGTGGAAAAGGCGAGAGTGCGCGAGCACACAGGAACAAAGACAAGCAGCGCAGGTTGATGCGTAGTAAAAAAAATAATAAATAGACAACTGGTCGACCTCATTAGAAATAAAAACCCAAAAGATTAGATAGACAAACAAACAAACACATACATGTGGAGAGAAGGGCAGTGCGGGCAGGAGCAAAGGTAAACAGCAGACAGACCTGAATCCTTATCTTTACAAGGTCGACCTCAGAACTTTATTCAGTTTGTCTCGGTGACGGATAATGGAAGGAAGGGCAGGCAACTGGACAACTTAATTTAAATAAACAAATAAAAAATAAGATAAACTCTCAGGAATAGATAAATAATAACAAAACAATTGTAAAGTGGAGAAAGCGAGAGCGCGCGAATGCACTCAAGCAAACACAAACAGCACAGCACGATGCGTACTTTTTTTTAAATTGACAAAATAAATCAAAAATAAAAATAAGTGGAAAAGGCGAGAGTGCGCGAGCACACAGGAGCAAAGAAAAGCAGCGCAGCTTGATGCGTGGTAAAAAAAATAATAAATAGACAACTGGTCGACCTCATTAGAAATAAAAACCCAAAAGATTAGATAGACAAACAAACAAACACATAAATGTGGAGAGAAGGGCAGTGCGCGCAGGAGCAAAGGTAAACAGCAGACAGACCTGAATCCTTATCTTTACAAGGTCGACCTCAGAACTTTGTTCAGTTTGTCTCGGTGACGGATAATGGAAGGAAGGGCAGGCAACTGGTCGACTTCATTTAAATAAACAAATAAAAAATAAGATAAACTCTCAGGAATAGATAAATAATAACAAAAAAATTGTAAAGTGGAGAAAGCGAGAGCGCGCGAATGCACTCAAGCAAACACAAACAGCACAGCACGATGCGTATTTTTTTTAAATTGACGAGATAAATCACAAATAAATCAAAAATAAAAATTAGAGGAAAAGGCGAGAGTGCGCGAGCACACAGGAGCAAAAGCAAGCAGCGCAGCTTGATGCGTAGTAAAAAAATAATAAATAGACAACTGGTCGACCTCATTAGAAATAAAATCCCAAAGATTAGATAGACAAACAAACAAACACATAAATGTGGACAGAAGGGCAGTGCGCGCAGGAGCAAAGGTAAACAGCAGACAGACCTGAATCCTTATCTTTACAAGGTCGACCTCAGAACTTTGTTCAGTTTGTCTCGGTGACGGATAATGGAAGGAAGGGCAGGCAACTGGTCGACTTCATTTAAATAAACAAATAAAAAATAAGATAAACTCTCAGGAATAGATAAATAATAACAAAAAATTGTAAAGTGGAGAAAGCGAGAGCGCGCGAATGCACTCAAGCAAACACAAACAGCACAGCACGATGCGTATTTTTTTTAAATGACCAAAATAAATCAAAAATAAATCAAAAATAAAAATAAGTGGAAAAGGCGAGAGTGCGCGAGCACACAGGAGAAAAGACAAGCAGCGCAGCTTGATGCGTAGTAAAAAATAATAATAAATAGACAACTGGTCGACCTCATTAGAAATAAAACCCCAAAAGATTAGATAGACAAACAAACAAACACATAAATATGGAGAGAAGGGCAGTGCGGGCAGGAGCAAAGGTAAACAGCAGACAGACCTGAATCCTTATCTTTACAAGGTCGACCTCAGAACTTTGTTCAGTTTGTCTCGGTGACGGATAATGGAAGGAAGGGCAGGCAACTGGTCGACTTCATTTAAATAAACAAATAAAAAATAAGATAAACTCAGGAATAGATAAATAATAAAAAAAAAATTGTAAAGTGGAGAAAGCGAGAGCGCGCGAATGCACTCAAGCAAACACAAACAGCACAGCACGATGCGTATTTTTTTTAAATTGACAAAATAAATCAAAAATAAATAAAAATAAAAATAAGTGGAAAACGCGAGAGTGCGCGAGCACACAGGAGCAAAGACAAGCAGCGCAGCTTGATGCGCAGTAAAAAAAATAATAAATAGACAACTGGTCGACCTCATTAGAAATAAAAACCGAAAAGATTAGATAGACAAACAAACAAACACATAAATGTGGAGAGAAGGGCAGTGCGGGCAGGAGGAAAGGTAAACAGCAGACAGACCTGAATCCTTATCTTTACAAGGTCGACCTCAGAACTTTGTTCAGTTTGTCTCGGTGACGGATAATGGAAGGAAGGGCAGGCAACTGGTCGACTTCATTTAAATAAACAAATAAAAAATAAGATAAACTCTCAGGAATAGATAAATAATAACAAAAAAATTGTAAAGTGGAGAAAGCGAGAGCGCGCGAATGCACTCAAGCAAACACAAACAGCACAGCACGATGCATATTTTTTTTAAATTGACAAAATAAATCAAAAATAAATAAAAATAAAAATAAGTGGAAAACGCGAGAGTGCGCGAGCACACAGGAGCAAAGACAAGCAGCGCAGCTTGATGCGTAGTAAAAAAAATAATAAATAGACAACTGGTCGACCTCATTAGAAATAAAAACAGAAAAGATTAGATAGACAAACAAACAAACACATAAATGTGGAGAGAAGGGCAGTGCGGGCAGGAACAAAGGTAAACAGCAGACAGACCTGAATCCTTATCTTTACAAGGTCGACCTCAGAACTTTGTTCAGATTGTCTCGGTGACGGATAATGGAAGGAAGGGCAGACAACTGGTCGACTTCATTTAAATAAACAAATAAAAAATAAGACAAACTCTCAGGAATAGATAAATAATAACAAAAAAATTGTAAAGTGGAGAAAGCGAGAGCGCACGAATGCACTCAAGCAAACACAAACAGCACAGCTCGATGCGTATTTTTTTTAATTGAAAAAATAAATAAAAAATAAATCAAAAATAAAAATAAGTGGAAAAGGCGAGAGTGCGCGAGCACACAGGAGCAAAGACAAGCAGCGCAGCTTGATGCGTAGTAAAAAAAATAATAAATAGACAACTGGTCGACCTCATTAGAAATAAAAACCCAAAAGATTAGATACACAAACAAACAAACACATAAATGTGGAGAGAAGGGCAGTGCGCGCAGGAGCAAAGGTAAACAGCAGACAGACCTGAATCCTTATCTTTACAAGGTCGACCTCAGAACTTTGTTCAGTTTGTCTCGGTGACGGATAATGGAAGGAAGGGCAGGCAACTGGTCGACTTCATTTAAATAAACAAATAAAAAATAAGATAAACTCTCAGGAATAGATAAATAATAACAAAAAAATTGTAAAGTGGAGAAAGCGAGAGCGCGCGAATGCACTCAAGCAAACACAAACAGCACAGCACGATGCGAATTATTTTTAAATTGACAAAATAAATCAAAAATAAATCAAAAATAAAAATAAGTGGAAAAGGCGAGAGTGCGCGAGCACACAGGAGCAAAGACAAGCAGCGCAGCTTGATGCGTAGTAAAAAAAATAATAAATAGACAACTGGTCGACCTCATTAGAAATAAAAACCCAAAAGATTAGATAGACAAACAAACAAACACATAAATGTGGAGAGAAGGGCAGTGCGCGCAGGAGCAAAGGTAAACAGCAGACAGACCTGAATCCTTATCTTTACAAGGTCGACCTCAGAACTTTGTTCAGTTTGTCTCGGTGACGGATAATGGAAGGAAGGGCAGGCAACTGGTCGACTTCATTTAAATAAACAAATAAAAAATAAGATAAACTCTCAGGAATAGATAAATAATAACAAAAAAATTGTAAAGTGGAGAAAGCGAGAGCGCGCGAATGCACTCAAGCAAACACAAACAGTACAGCACGATGCGTATTTTTTTTAAATGACCAAAATAAATCAAAAATAAATCAAAAATAAAAATAAGTGGAAAAGGCGAGAGTGCGCGAGCACACAGGAGCAAAGACAAGCAGCGCAGCTTGATGCGTAGTAAAAAAAAATAATAAATAGACAACTGGTCGACCTCATTAGAAATAAAACCCCAAAAGATTAGATAGACAAACAAACAAACACATAAATGTGGATAGAAGGGCAGTGCGGGCAGGAGCAAAGGTAAACAGCAGACAGACCTGAATCCTTATCTTTACAAGGTCGACCTCAGAACTTTGTTCAGTTTTTCTCGGTGACGGAAAATGGAAGGAAGGTCAGGCAACTGGTCGACTTCATTTAAATAAACAAATAAAAAATAAGATAAACTCAGGAATAGATAAATAATAACAAAAAAATTGTAAAGTGGAGAAAGCCAGAGCGCGCGAATGCACTCAAGCAAACACAAACAGCACAGCACGATGCGTATTTTTTTTAAATTGACAAAATAAATCAAAAATAAATAAAAATAAAAATAAGTGGAAAACGCGAGAGTGCGCGAGCACACAGGAGCAAAGACAAGCAGCGCAGCTTGATGCGCAGTAAAAAAAATAATAAATAGACAACTGGTCGACCTCATTAGAAATAAAAACCGAAAAGATTAGATAGACAAACAAACAAACACATAAATGTGGAGAGAAGGGCAGTGCGGGCAGGAGGAAAGGTAAACAGCAGACAGACCTGAATCCTTATCTTTACAAGGTCGACGTCAGAACTTTGTTCAGTTTGTCTCGGTGACGGATAATGGAAAGAAGGGCAGGCAACTGGTCGACTTCATTTAAATAAACAAATAAAAAATAAGATAAACTCTCAGGAATAGATAAATAATAACAAAAAAATTGTAAAGTGGAGAAAGCGAGAGCGCGCGAATGCACTCAACCAAACACAAACAGCACAGCACGATGCGTATTTTTTTTTAAATTGACAAAATAAATCAAAAATAAATAAAAATAAAAATAAGTGGAAAACGCGAGAGTGCACGAGCACACAGGAGCAAAGACAAGCAGCGCAGCTTGATGCGTAGTAAAAAAAATAATAAATAGACAACTGGTCTACCTCATTAGAAATAAAAACCCAAAAGATTAGATACACAAACAAACAAACACATAAATGTGGAGAGAAGGGCAATGCGCGCAGGAGCAAAGGTAAACAGCAGACAGACCTGAATCCTTATCTTTACAAGGTCGACCTCAGAACTTTGTTCAGTTTGTCTCGGTGGCGGATAATGGAAGGAAGGGCAGGCAACTCGTCAACTTAATTTAAATAAACAAATAAAAAATAAGATAAACACTCAGGAATAGATAAATAATAACAAAACAATTGTAAAGTGGAGAAAGCGAGAGCGCGCGAATGCACTCAAGCAAACACAAACAGCACAGCACGATGCGTATTTTTTTTTAAATTGACAAAATAAATCAAAAATAAAAATAAGTGGAAAAGGCGAGAGTGCGTGAGCACACAGGAGCAAAGACAAGCAGCGCAGCTTGATGCGTAGTAAAAAAAATAATAAATAGACAACTGGTCGACCTCATTAGAAATAAAAACCCAAAAGATTAGATAGACGAACAAACAAACACATAAATGTGGAGAGAAGGGCAGTGCGCGCAGGAGCAAAGGTAAACAGCAGACAGACCTGAATCCTTATCTTTACAAGGTCGACCTCAGAACTTTGTTCAGTTTGTCTCGGTGACGGATAATGGAAGGAAGGGCTGGCAACTGGTCGACTTCATTTAAATAAACAAATAAAAAATAAGATAAACTCTCAGGAATAGATAAATAATAACAAAAAAATTGTAAAGTGGAGAAAGCGAGAGCGCGCGAATGCACTCAAGCAAACACAAACAGCACAGCACGATGCGTATTTTTTTTTAAATTGACAAAATAAATCAAAATAAATCAAAAATAAAAATAAGTGGAAAAGGCGAGAGTGCGCGAGCACACAGGAGCAAAGACAAGCAGCGCAGGTTGATGCGTAGTAAAAAAAATAATAAATAGACAACTGGTCGACCTCATTAGAAATAAAAACCCAAAAGATTAGATAGACAAACAAACAAACACATACATGTGGAGAGAAGGGCAGTGCGGGCAGGAGCAAAGGTAAACAGCAGACAGACCTGAATCCTTATCTTTACAAGGTCGACCTCAGAACTTTGTTCAGTTTGTCTCGGTGACGGATAATGGAAGGAAGGGCAGGCAACTGGTCAACTTAATTTAAATAAACAAATAAAAAATAAGATAAACTCTCAGGAATAGATAAATAATAACAAAACAATTGTAAAGTGGAGAAAGCGAGAGCGCGCGAATGCACTCAAGCAAACACAAACAGCACAGCACGATGCGTATTTTTTTTTTAAATTGACAAAATAAATCAAAAATAAAAATAAGTGGAAAAGGCGAGAGTGCGCGAGCACACAGGAGCAAAGAAAAGCAGCGCAGCTTGATGCGTAGTAAAAAAAATAATAAATAGAAAACTGGTCGACCTCATTAGAAATTAAAACCCAAAAGATTAGATAGACAAACAAACAAACACATAAATGTGGAGAGAAGGGCAGTGCGCGCAGGAGCAAAGGTAAACAGCAGACAGACCTGAATCCTTATCTTTACAAGGTCGACCTCAGAACTTTGTTCAGTTTGTCTCGGTGACGGATAATGGAAGGAAGGGCAGGCAACTGGTCGACTTCATTTAAATAAACAAATAAAAAATAAGATAAACTCTCAGAAATAGATAAATAATAACAAAAAAATTGTAAAGTGGAGAAAGCGAGAGTGCGCGAATGCACTCAAGCAAACACAAACAGCACAGCACGATGCGTATTTTTTTTAAATTGACAAAATAAATCAAAAATAAATCAAAAATAAAAATTTGAGGAAAAGGCGAGAGTGCGCGAGCACACAGGAGCAAAGACAAGCAGCGCAGCTTGATGCGTAGTAAAAAAAATAATAAATAGACAACTGGTCGACCTCATTAGAAATAAAATCCCAAAGATTAGATAGACAAACAAACAAACACATAAATGTGGAGAGAAGGGCAGTGCGCGCAGGAGCAAAGGTAAACAGCAGACAGACCTGAATCCTTATCTTTACAAGGTCGACCTCAGAACTTTGTTCAGTTTGTCTCGGTGACGGATAATGGAAGGAAGGGCAGGCAACTGGTCGACTTCATTTAAATAAACAAATAAAAAATAAGATAAACTCTCAGGAATAGATAAATAATAACAAAAAAATTGTAAAGTGGAGAATGCGAGAGCGCGCGAATGCACTCAAGCAAACACAAACAGCACAGCACGATGCGTATTTTTTTTTAAAATTGACAAAATAAATCAAAATAAATCAAAAATAAAAATAAGTGGAAAAGGCGAGAGTGCGCGAGCACACAGGAACAAAGACAAGCAGCGCAGGTTGATGCGTAGTAAAAAAAATAATAAATAGACAACTGGTCGACCTCATTAGAAATAAAAACCCAAAAGATTAGATAGACAAACAAACAAACACATACATGTGGAGAGAAGGGCAGTGCGGGCAGGAGCAAAGGTAAACAGCAGACAGACCTGAATCCTTATCTTTACAAGGTCGACCTCAGAACTTTATTCAGTTTGTCTCGGTGACGGATAATGGAAGGAAGGGCAGGCAACTGGACAACTTAATTTAAATAAACAAATAAAAAATAAGATAAACTCTCAGGAATAGATAAATAATAACAAAACAATTGTAAAGTGGAGAAAGCGAGAGCGCGCGAATGCACTCAAGCAAACACAAACAGCACAGCACGATGCGTACTTTTTTTTAAATTGACAAAATAAATCAAAAATAAAAATAAGTGGAAAAGGCGAGAGTGCGCGAGCACACAGGAGCAAAGACAAGCAGCGCAGCTTGATGCGTGGTAAAAAAAATAATAAATAGACAACTGGTCGACCTCATTAGAAATAAAAACCCAAAAGATTAGATAGACAAACAAACAAACACATAAATGTGGAGAGAAGGGCAGTGCGCGCAGGAGCAAAGGTAAACAGCAGACAGACCTGAATCCTTATCTTTACAAGGTCGACCTCAGAACTTTGTTCAGTTTGTCTCGGTGACGGATAATGGAAGGAAGGGCAGGCAACTGGTCGACTTCATTTAAATAAACAAATAAAAAATAAGATAAACTCTCAGGAATAGATAAATAATAACAAAAAAATTGTAAAGTGGAGAAAGCGAGAGCGCACGAATGCACTCAAGCAAACACAAACAGCACAGCACGATGCGTATTTTTTTTAAATTGACGAGATAAATCACAAATAAATCAAAAATAAAAATTAGAGGAAAAGGCGAGAGTGCGCGAGCACACAGGAGCAAAAGCAAGCAGCGCAGCTTGATGCGTAGTAAAAAAATAATAAATAGACAACTGGTCGACCTCATTAGAAATAAAATCCCAAAGATTAGATAGACAAACAAACAAACACATAAATGTGGACAGAAGGGCAGTGCGCCCAGGAGCAAAGGTAAACAGCAGACAGACCTGAATCCTTATCTTTACAAGGTCGACCTCAGAACTTTGTTCAGTTTGTCTCGGTGACGGATAATGGAAGGAAGGGCAGGCAACTGGTCGACTTCATTTAAATAAACAAATAAAAAATAAGATAAACTCTCAGGAATAGATAAATAATAACAAAAAATTGTAAAGTGGAGAAAGCGAGAGCGCGCGAATGCACTCAAGCAAACACAAACAGCACAGCACGATGCGTATTTTTTTTAAATGACCAAAATAAATCAAAAATAAATCAAAAATAAAAATAAGTGGAAAAGGCGAGAGTGCGCGAGCACACAGGAGCAAAGACAAGCAGCGCAGCTTGATGCGTAGTAAAAAAAAATAATAAATAGACAACTGGTCGACCTCATTAGAAATAAAACCCCAAAAGATTAGATAGACAAACAAACAAACACATAAATATGGAGAGAAGGGCAGTGCGGGCAGGAGCAAAGGTAAACAGCAGACAGACCTGAATCCTTATCTTTACAAGGTCGACCTCAGAACTTTGTTCAGTTTGTCTCGGTGACGGATAATGGAAGGAAGGGCAGGCAACTGGTCGACTTCATTTAAATAAACAAATAAAAAATAAGATAAACTCAGGAATAGATAAATAATAACAAAAAAATTGTAAAGTGGAGAAAGCGAGAGCGCGCGAATGCACTCAAGCAAACACAAACAGCACAGCACGATGCGTATTTTTTTTAAATTGACAAAATAAATCAAAAATAAATAAAAATAAAAATAAGTGGAAAACGCGAGAGTGCGCGAGCACACAGGAGCAAAGACAAGCAGCGCAGCTTGATGCGCAGTAAAAAAAATAATAAATAGACAACTGGTCGACCTCATTAGAAATAAAAACCGAAAAGATTAGATAGACAAACAAACAAACACATAAATGTGGAGAGAAGGGCAGTGCGGGCAGGAGGAAAGGTAAACAGCAGACAGACCTGAATCCTTATCTTTACAAGGTCGACCTCAGAACTTTGTTCAGTTTGTCTCGGTGACGGATAATGGAAGGAAGGGCAGGCAACTGGTCGACTTCATTTAAATAAACAAATAAAAAATAAGATAAACTCTCAGGAATAGATAAATAATAACAAAAAAATTGTAAAGTGGAGAAAGCGAGAGCGCGCGAATGCACTCAAGCAAACACAAACAGCACAGCACGATGCATATTTTTTTTAAATTGACAAAATAAATCAAAAATAAATAAAAATAAAAATAAGTGGAAAACGCGAGAGTGCGCGAGCACACAGGAGCAAAGACAAGCAGCGCAGCTTGATGCGTAGTAAAAAAAATAATAAATAGACAACTGGTCGACCTCATTAGAAATAAAAACCGAAAAGATTAGATAGTCAAACAAACAAACACATAAATGTGGAGAGAAGGGCAGTGCGGGCAGGAGCAAAGGTAAACAGCAGACAGACCTGAATCCTTATCTTTACAAGGTCGACCTCAGAACTTTGTTCAGATTGTCTCGGTGACGGATAATGGAAGGAAGGGCAGACAACTGGTCGACTTCATTTAAATAAACAAATAAAAAATAAGACAAACTCTCAGGAATAGATAAATAATAACAAAAAAATTGTAATGTGGAGAAAGCGAGAGCGCACGAATGCACTCAAGCAAACACAAACAGCACAGCTCGATGCGTATTTTTTTAATTGAAAAAATAAATAAAAAATAAATCAAAAATAAAAATAAGTGGAAAAGGCGAGAGTGCGCGAGCACACAGGAGCAAAGACAAGCAGCGCAGCTTGATGCGTAGTAAAAAAAATAATAAATAGACAACTGGTCGACCTCATTAGAAATAAAAACCCAAAAGATTAGATACACAAACAAACAAACACATAAATGTGGAGAGAAGGGCAGTGCGCGCAGGAGCAAAGGTAAACAGCAGACAGACCTGAATCCTTATCTTTACAAGGTCGACCTCAGAACTTTGTTCAGTTTGTCTCGGTGACGGATAATGGAAGGAAGGGCAGGCAACTGGTCGACTTCATTTAAATAAACAAATAAAAAATAAGATAAACTCTCAGGAATAGATAAATAATAACAAAAAAATTGTAAAGTGGAGAAAGCGAGAGCGCGCGAATGCACTCAAGCAAACACAAACAGCACAGCACGATGCGTATTTTTTTTAAATTGACGAGATAAATCATAAATAAATCAAAAATAAAAATTAGAGGAAAAGGCGAGAGTGCGCGAGCACACAGGAGCAAAGGCAAGCAGCGCAGCTTGATGCGTAGTAAAAAAATAATAAATAGACAACTGGTCGACCTCATTAGAAATAAAATCCCAAAGATTAGATAGACAAACAAACAAACACATAAATGTGGACAGAAGGGCAGTGCGCGCAGGAGCAAAGGTAAACAGCAGACAGACCTGAATCCTTATCTTTACAAGGTCGACGTCAGAACTTTGTTCAGTTTGTCTCGGTGACGGATAATGGAAGGAAGGGCAGGCAACTGGTCGACTTCATTTAAATAAACAAATAAAAAATAAGATAAACTCTCAGGAATAGATAAATAATAACAAAAAATTGTAAAGTGGAGAAAGCGAGAGCGCGCGAATGCACTCAAGCAAACACAAACAGCACAGCACGATGCGTATTTTTTTTAAATGACCAAAATAAATCAAAAATAAATCAAAAATAAAAATAAGTGGAAAAGGCGAGAGTGCGCGAGCACACAGGAGCAAAGACAAGCAGCGCAGCTTGATGCGTAGTAAAAAAAAATAATAAATAGACAACTGGTCGACCTCATTAGAAATAAAACCCCAAAAGATTAGATAGACAAACAAACAAACACATAAATGTGGAGAGAAGGGCAGTGCGGGCAGGAGCAAAGGTAAACAGCAGACAGACCTGAATCCTTATCTTTACAAGGTCGACCTCAGAACTTTGTTCAGTTTGTCTCGGTGACGGAAAATGGAAGGAAGGGCAGGCAACTGGTCGACTTCATTTAAATAAACAAATAAAAAATAAGATAAACTCAGGAATAGATAAATAATAACAAAAAAATTGTAAAGTGGAGAAAGCGAGAGCGCGCGAATGCACTCAAGCAAACACAAACAGCACAGCACGATGCGTATTTTTTTTTAAATTGACAAAATAAATCAAAAATAAATCAAACATAAAAATAAGTGGAAAAGGCGAGAGTGCGCGAGCACACAGGAGCAAAGACAAGCAGCGCAGCATGATGCGTAGTAAAAAAAATAATAAATAGACAACTGGTCGACCTCATTAGAAATAAAAACCCAAAAGATTAGATAGACAAACAAACAAACACATAAATGTGGAGAGAAGGGCAGTGCATGCAGGAGCAAAGGTAAACAGCAGACAGACCTGAATCCTTATCTTTACAAGGTCGACCTCAGAACTTTGTTCAGTTTGTCTCGGTGACGAATAATGGAAGGAAGGGCAGGCAACTGGTCGACTTCATTTAAATAAACAAATAAAAAATAAGATAAACTCTCAGGAATAGATAAATAATAACAAAAAAATTGTAAAGTGGAGAAAGCGAGAGCGCGCGAATGCACTCAAGCAAACACAAACAGCACAGCACGATGCGTTTTTTTTTTTAAATTGACAAAATAAATCAAAAATAAATAAAAAATAAAAATAAGTGGAAAAGGCGAGAGTGCGCGAGCACACAGGAGCAAAGACAAGAAGCGCAGCTTGATGCGTAGTAAAAAAAATAATAAATAGACAACTGGTCGACCTCATTAGAAAAAAAAACCCAAAAGATTAGATAGACAAACATCAAACACATAAATGTGGAGAGAAGGGCAGTGCGCGCTGGAGCAAAGGTAAACAGCAGACAGACCTGAATCCTTATCTTTACAAGGTCGACCTCAGAAATTTGGTCAGTTTGTCTCGGTGACGGATAATGGAAGGAAGGGCAGGCAACTGGTCGACTTCATTTAAATAAACAAATAAAATATAAGATAAACTCTCAGCAATAGATAAATAATAACAAAATAATTGTAAAGTGGAGAAAGCGAGAGCGCGCGAATGAACTCAAGCAAACACAAACAGTAGAGCACGATGCGTATTTTTTTTTAAATTGACAAAGTAAATCAAAAATAAATCAAAAATAAAAATAAGTGGAAAAGGCGAGAGTGCGCGAGCACACAGGAGCAAAGACAAGCAGCGCAGCTTGATGCGTAGTAAAAAAAATAATAAATAGACAACTGGTCGACCTCATTAGAAATAAAAACCCAATGGGGGCTGGGGATATGGCCTAGTGGCAAGAGTGCCTGCCTCATATACATGAGGCCCTGGGTTTGATTCCCCAGCACCACATATACAGAAAATGGCCAGAAGTGGCGCTGTGGCTCAAGTGGCAGAGTGCTAGCCTTGAGCAAAAAGAAGCCAGGGACAGTGATCAGGCCCTGAGTCCAAGGCCCAGGAGTGACCCCCCCCCAAAAAAAAAAAAACCAAAAGATTAGATAGACAAACAAACAAACACATAAATGTGGAGAGAAGGGCAGTGCGCGCAGGAGCAAAGGTAAACAGCAGACAGACCTGAATCCTTATCTTTACAAGGTCGACCTCAGAACTTTGTTCAGTTTGTCTCGGTGACGGATAATGGAAGGAAGGGCAGGCAACTGGTCGACTTCATTTAAATAAACAAATAAAAAATAAGATAAACTCTCAGGAATAGATAAATAATAACAAAAAAATTGTAAAGTGGAGAAAGCGAGAGCGCGCGAATGCACTCAAGCAAACACAAACAGCACAGCACGATGCGTATTTTTTTTAAAAATTGACAAAATAAATAAAAAATAAATCAAAAATAAAAATAAGTGGAAAAGGCGAGAGTGCGCGAGCACACAGGAGCAAAGGCAAGCAGCGCAGCTTGATGCGTAGTAAAAAAAATAATAAATAGACAACTGGTCGACCTCATTAGAAATAAAAACCCAAAAGATTAGATAGACAAACAAACAAACACATAAATGTGGAGAGAAGGGCAGTGCGGGCAGGAGCAAAGGTAAACAGCAGACAGACCTGAATCCTTATCTTTACAAGGTCGACCTCAGAACTTTGTTCAGTTTGTCTCGGTGACGGATAATGGAAGGAAGGGCAGGCAACTGGTCGACTTCATTTAAATAAACAAATAAAAAATAAGATAAACTCTCAGGAATAGATAAATAATAACAAAAAAATTGTAAAGTGGAGAAAGCGAGAGCGCGCGAATGCACTCAAGCAAACACAAACAGCACAGCACGATGCGTATTTTTTTTTTTAAATTGACAAAATAAATCAAAAATAAAAATAAGTGGAAAAGGCGAGAGTGCGCGAGCACACAGGAACAAAGACAAGCAGCGCAGGTTGATGCGTAGTAAAAAAAATAATAAATAGACAACTGGTCGACCTCATTAGAAATAAAAACCCAAAAGATTAGATAGACAAACAAACAAACACATACATGTGGAGAGAAGGGCAGTGCGGGCAGGAGCAAAGGTAAACAGCAGACAGACCTGAATCCTTATCTTTACAAGGTCGACCTCAGAACTTTATTCAGTTTGTCTCGGTGACGGATAATGGAAGGAAGGGCAGGCAACTGGACAACTTAATTTAAATAAACAAATAAAAAATAAGATAAACTCTCAGGAATAGATAAATAATAACAAAACAATTGTAAAGTGGAGAAAGCGAGAGCGCGCGAATGCACTCAAGCAAACACAAACAGCACAGCACGATGCGTACTTTTTTTTAAATTGACAAAATAAATCAAAAATAAAAATAAGTGGAAAAGGCGAGAGTGCGCGAGCACACAGGAGCAAAGACAAGCAGCGCAGCTTGATGCGTGGTAAAAAAAATAATAAATAGACAACTGGTCGACCTCATTAGAAATAAAAACCCAAAAGATTAGATAGACAAACAAACAAACACATAAATGTGGAGAGAAGGGCAGTGCGCGCAGGAGCAAAGGTAAACAGCAGACAGACCTGAATCCTTATCTTTACAAGGTCGACCTCAGAACTTTGTTCAGTTTGTCTCGGTGACGGATAATGGAAGGAAGGGCAGGCAACTGGTCGACTTCATTTAAATAAACAAATAAAAAATAAGATAAACTCTCAGGAATAGATAAATAATAACAAAAAAATTGTAAAGTGGAGAAAGCGAGAGCGCACGAATGCACTCAAGCAAACACAAACAGCACAGCACGATGCGTATTTTTTTTAAATTGACGAGATAAATCACAAATAAATCAAAAATAAAAATTAGAGGAAAAGGCGAGAGTGCGCGAGCACACAGGAGCAAAAGCAAGCAGCGCAGCTTGATGCGTAGTAAAAAAATAATAAATAGACAACTGGTCGACCTCATTAGAAATAAAATCCCAAAGATTAGATAGACAAACAAACAAACACATAAATGTGGACAGAAGGGCAGTGTGCCCAGGAGCAAAGGTAAACAGCAGACAGACCTGAATCCTTATCTTTACAAGGTCGACCTCAGAACTTTGTTCAGTTTGTCTCGGTGACGGATAATGGAAGGAAGGGCAGGCAACTGGTCGACTTCATTTAAATAAACAAATAAAAAATATGATAAACTCTCAGGAATAGATAAATAATAACAAAAAATTGTAAAGTGGAGAAAGCGAGAGCGCGCGAATGCACTCAAGCAAACACAAACAGCACAGCACGATGCGTATTTTTTTTAAATGACCAAAATAAATCAAAAATAAATCAAAAATAAAAATAAGTGGAAAAGGCGAGAGTGCGCGAGCACACAGGAGCAAAGACAAGCAGCGCAGCTTGATGCGTAGTAAAAAAAAATAATAAATAGACAACTGGTCGACCTCATTAGAAATAAAACCCCAAAAGATTAGATAGACAAACAAACAAACACATAAATATGGAGAGAAGGGCAGTGCGGGCAGGAGCAAAGGTAAACAGCAGACAGACCTGAATCCTTATCTTTACAAGGTCGACCTCAGAACTTTGTTCAGTTTGTCTCGGTGACGGATAATGGAAGGAAGGGCAGGCAACTGGTCGACTTCATTTAAATAAACAAATAAAAAATAAGATAAACTCAGGAATAGATAAATAATAACAAAAAAATTGTAAAGTGGAGAAAGCGAGAGCGCGCGAATGCACTCAAGCAAACACAAACAGCACAGCACGATGCGTATTTTTTTTAAATTGACAAAATAAATCAAAAATAAATAAAAATAAAAATAAGTGGAAAACGCGAGAGTGCGCGAGCACACAGGAGCAAAGACAAGCAGCGCAGCTTGATGCGCAGTAAAAAAAATAATAAATAGACAACTGGTCGACCTCATTAGAAATAAAAACCGAAAAGATTAGATAGACAAACAAACAAACACATAAATGTGGAGAGAAGGGCAGTGCGGGCAGGAGGAAAGGTAAACAGCAGACAGACCTGAATCCTTATCTTTACAAGGTCGACCTCAGAACTTTGTTCAGTTTGTCTCGGTGACGGATAATGGAAGGAAGGGCAGGCAACTGGTCGACTTCATTTAAATAAACAAATAAAAAATAAGATAAACTCTCAGGAATAGATAAATAATAACAAAAAAATTGTAAAGTGGAGAAAGCGAGAGCGCGCGAATGCACTCAAGCAAACACAAACAGCACAGCACGATGCATATTTTTTTTAAATTGACAAAATAAATCAAAAATAAATAAAAATAAAAATAAGTGGAAAACGCGAGAGTGCGCGAGCACACAGGAGCAAAGACAAGCAGCGCAGCTTGATGCGTAGTAAAAAAAATAATAAATAGACAACTGGTCGACCTCATTAGAAATAAAAACCGAAAAGATTAGATAGTCAAACAAACAAACACATAAATGTGGAGAGAAGGGCAGTGCGGGCAGGAGCAAAGGTAAACAGCAGACAGACCTGAATCTTTATCTTTACAAGGTCGACCTCAGAACTTTGTTCAGATTGTCTCGGTGACGGATAATGGAAGGAAGGGCAGACAACTGGTCGACTTCATTTAAATAAACAAATAAAAAATAAGACAAACTCTCAGGAATAGATAAATAATAACAAAAAAATTGTAATGTGGAGAAAGCGAGAGCGCACGAATGCACTCAAGCAAACACAAACAGCACAGCTCGATGCGTATTTTTTTTAATTGAAAAAATAAATAAAAAATAAATCAAAAATAAAAATAAGTGGAAAAGGCGAGAGTGCGCGAGCACACAGGAGCAAAGACAAGCAGCGCAGCTTGATGCGTAGTAAAAAAAATAATAAATAGACAACTGGTCGACCTCATTAGAAATAAAAACCCAAAAGATTAGATACACAAACAAACAAACACATAAATGTGGAGAGAAGGGCAGTGCGCGCAGGAGCAAAGGTAAACAGCAGACAGACCTGAATCCTTATCTTTACAAGGTCGACCTCAGAACTTTGTTCAGTTTGTCTCGGTGACGGATAATGGAAGGAAGGGCAGGCAACTGGTCGACTTCATTTAAATAAACAAATAAAAAATAAGATAAACTCTCAGGAATAGATAAATAATAACAAAAAAATTGTAAAGTGGAGAAAGCGAGAGCGCGCGAATGCACTCAAGCAAACACAAACAGCACAGCACGATGCGTATTTTTTTAAATTGACGAGATAAATCATAAATAAATCAAAAATAAAAATTAGAGGAAAAGGCGAGAGTGCGCGAGCACACAGGAGCAAAGGCAAGCAGCGCAGCTTGATGCGTAGTAAAAAAATAATAAATAGACAACTGGTCGACCTCATTAGAAATAAAATCCCAAAGATTAGATAGACAAACAAACAAACACATAAATGTGGACAGAAGGGCAGTGCGCGCAGGAGCAAAGGTAAACAGCAGACAGACCTGAATCCTTATCTTTACAAGGTCGACCTCAGAACTTTGTTCAGTTTGTCTCGGTGACGGATAATGGAAGGAAGGGCAGGCAACTGGTCGACTTCATTTAAATAAACAAATAAAAAATAAGATAAACTCTCAGGAATAGATAAATAATAACAAAAAATTGTAAAGTGGAGAAAGCGAGAGCGCGCGAATGCACTCAAGCAAACACAAACAGCACAGCACGATGCGTATTTTTTTTAAATGACCAAAATAAATCAAAAATAAATCAAAAATAAAAATAAGTGGAAAAGGCGAGAGTGCGCGAGCACACAGGAGCAAAGACAAGCAGCGCAGCTTGATGCGTAGTAAAAAAAAATAATAAATAGACAACTGGTCGACCTCATTAGAAATAAAACCCCAAAAGATTAGATAGACAAACAAACAAACACATAAATGTGGAGAGAAGGGCAGTGCGGGCAGGAGCAAAGGTAAACAGCAGACAGACCTGAATCCTTATCTTTACAAGGTCGACCTCAGAACTTTGTTCAGTTTGTCTCGGTGACGGAAAATGGAAGGAAGGGCAGGCAACTGGTCGACTTCATTTAAATAAACAAATAAAAAATAAGATAAACTCAGGAATAGATAAATAATAACAAAAAAATTGTAAAGTGGAGAAAGCGAGAGCGCGCGAATGCACTCAAGCAAACACAAACAGCACAGCACGATGCGTATTTTTTTTTAAATTGACAAAATAAATCAAAAATAAATCAAACATAAAAATAAGTGGAAAAGGCGAGAGTGCGCGAGCACACAGGAGCAAAGACAAGCAGCGCAGCATGATGCGTAGTAAAAAAAATAATAAATAGACAACTGGTCGACCTCATTAGAAATAAAAACCCAAAAGATTAGATAGACAAACAAACAAACACATAAATGTGGAGAGAAGGGCAGTGCATGCAGGAGCAAAGGTAAACAGCAGACAGACCTGAATCCTTATCTTTACAAGGTCGACCTCAGAACTTTGTTCAGTTTGTCTCGGTGACGAATAATGGAAGGAAGGGCAGGCAACTGGTCGACTTCATTTAAATAAACAAATAAAAAATAAGATAAACTCTCAGGAATAGATAAATAATAACAAAAAAATTGTAAAGTGGAGAAAGCGAGAGCGCGCGAATGCACTCAAGCAAACACAAACAGCACAGCACGATGCGTTTTTTTTTTAAATTGACAAAATAAATCAAAAATAAATAAAAAATAAAAATAAGTGGAAAAGGCGAGAGTGCGCGAGCACACAGGAGCAAAGACAAGAAGCGCAGCTTGATGCGTAGTAAAAAAAATAATAAATAGACAACTGGTCGACCTCATTAGAAAAAAAAACCCAAAAGATTAGATAGACAAACATCAAACACATAAATGTGGAGAGAAGGGCAGTGCGCGCTGGAGCAAAGGTAAACAGCAGACAGACCTGAATCCTTATCTTTACAAGGTCGACCTCAGAAATTTGGTCAGTTTGTCTCGGTGACGGATAATGGAAGGAAGGGCAGGCAACTGGTCGACTTCATTTAAATAAACAAATAAAATATAAGATAAACTCTCAGCAATAGATAAATAATAACAAAATAATTGTAAAGTGGAGAAAGCGAGAGCGCGCGAATGAACTCAAGCAAACACAAACAGTAGAGCACGATGCGTATTTTTTTTTAAATTGACAAAGTAAATCAAAAATAAATCAAAAATAAAAATAAGTGGAAAAGGCGAGAGTGCGCGAGCACACAGGAGCAAAGACAAGCAGCGCAGCTTGATGCGTAGTAAAAAAAATAATAAATAGACAACTGGTCGACCTCATTAGAAATAAAAACCCAATGGGGGCTGGGGATATGGCCTAGTGGCAAGAGTGCCTGCCTCATATACATGAGGCCCTGGGTTTGATTCCCCAGCACCACATATACAGAAAATGGCCAGAAGTGGCGCTGTGGCTCAAGTGGCAGAGTGCTAGCCTTGAGCAAAAAGAAGCCAGGGACAGTGATCAGGCCCTGAGTCCAAGGCCCAGGAGTGACCCCCCCCCAAAAAAAAAAAAACCAAAAGATTAGATAGACAAACAAACAAACACATAAATGTGGAGAGAAGGGCAGTGCGCGCAGGAGCAAAGGTAAACAGCAGACAGACCTGAATCCTTATCTTTACAAGGTCGACCTCAGAACTTTGTTCAGTTTGTCTCGGTGACGGATAATGGAAGGAAGGGCAGGCAACTGGTCGACTTCATTTAAATAAACAAATAAAAAATAAGATAAACTCTCAGGAATAGATAAATAATAACAAAAAAATTGTAAAGTGGAGAAAGCGAGAGCGCGCGAATGCACTCAAGCAAACACAAACAGCACAGCACGATGCGTATTTTTTTTAAAAATTGACAAAATAAATAAAAAATAAATCAAAAATAAAAATAAGTGGAAAAGGCGAGAGTGCGCGAGCACACAGGAGCAAAGGCAAGCAGCGCAGCTTGATGCGTAGTAAAAAAAATAATAAATAGACAACTGGTCGACCTCATTAGAAATAAAAACCCAAAAGATTAGATAGACAAACAAACAAACACATAAATGTGGAGAGAAGGGCAGTGCGGGCAGGAGCAAAGGTAAACAGCAGACAGACCTGAATCCTTATCTTTACAAGGTCGACCTCAGAACTTTGTTCAGTTTGTCTCGGTGACGGATAATGGAAGGAAGGGCAGGCAACTGGTCGACTTCATTTAAATAAACAAATAAAAAATAAGATAAACTCTCAGGAATAGATAAATAATAACAAAAAAATTGTAAAGTGGAGAAAGCGAGAGCGCGCGAATGCACTCAAGCAAACACAAACAGCACAGCACGATGCGTATTTTTTTTTTTAAATTGACAAAATAAATCAAAAATAAAAATAAGTGGAAAAGGCGAGAGTGCGCGAGCACACAGGAGCAAAGACAAGCAGCGTAGCTTGATGCGTAGTAAAAAAAATAATAAATAGACAACTGGTCGACCTCATTAGAAATAATAACCCAAAAGATTAGATAGACAAACAAACAAACACATAAATGTGGAGAGAAGGGCAGTGCGCGCAGGAGCAAAGGTAAACAGCAGACAGACCTGAATCCTTATCTTTACAAGGTCGACCTCTGAACTTTGTTCAGTTTGTCTCGGTGACGGATAATGGAAGGAAGGGCAGGCAACTGTTCGACTTCATTTAAATAAACAAATAAAAAATAAGATAAACTCTCAGGAATAGATAAATAATAACAAAAAAATTGTAAAGTGGAGAAAGCGAGAGCGCGCGAATGCACTCAAGCAAACACAAACAGCACAGCACGATGCGTATTTTTTTTTAAATTGACAAAATAAATCAAAAATAAATCAAAAATAAAAATAAGTGGAAAAGGCGAGAGTGCGCAAGCACACAGGAGCAAAGACAAGCAGCGAAGCTTGATGCGTAGTAAAAAAAATAATAAATAGACAACTGGTCGACCTCATTAGAAATAAAAACCCAAAAGATTAGATAGACAAACAAACAAACACATAATTGTGGAGAGAAGGGCAGTGCGCGCAGGAGCAAAGGTAAACAGCAGACAGACCTGAATCCTTATCTTTACAAGTTCGACCTCAGAACTTTGTTCAGTTTGTCTCGGTGACGGATAATGGAAGGAAGGGCAGGCAACTGGTCGACTTCATTTAAATAAACAAAGAAAAAATAAGATAAACTCTCAGGAATAGATAAATAATAACAAAAACTTGTAAAGTGGAGAAAGCGAGAGCGCGCGAATGCACTCAAGCAAACACAAACAGCACAGCACGATGCGTATTTTTTTTTTTTAATTGACAAAATAAATCAAAAATAAATCAAAAATAAAAATAAGTGGAAAAGGCGAGAGTGCGCGAGCACACAGGAGCAAAGACAAGCAGCGCAGCTTGATGCGTAGTAAAAAAAATAATAAATAGACAACTGGTCGACCTCATTAGAAATAAAAACCCAAAAGATTAGATAGACAAACAAACAAACACATAAATGTGGAGAGAAGGGCAGTGCGCGCAGGAGCAAAGGTAAACAGCAGACAGACCTGAATCCTTATCTTTACAAGGTCGACCTCAGAACTTTGTTCAGTTTGTCTCGGTGACGGATAATGGAAGGAAGGGCAGGCAACTGGTCGACTTCATTTAAATAAACAAATAAAAAATAAGATGAACTCTCAGGAATAGATAAATAATAACAAAAAAATTGTAAAGTGGAGAAAGCGAGAGCGGGTGAATGCACTCAAGCAAACACAAAGAGCACAGCACGATGCGTATTTTTTTTTTAAATTGACAAAATAAATCAAAAATAAAAATAAGTGGAAAAGGCGAGAGTGCGCGAGCACACAGGAGCAAAGACAAGCAGCGTAGCTTGATGCGTAGTAAAAAAAATAATAAATAGACAACTGGTCGACCTCATTAGAAATAAAAACCCAAAAGATTAGATAGACAAACAAACAAACACATAAATGTGGAGAGAAGGGCAGTGCGCGCAGGAGCAAAGGTAAACAGCAGACAGACCTGAATCCTTATCTTTACAAGGTCGACCTCAGAACTTTGTTCAGTTTGTCTCGGTGACGGATAATGGAAGGAAGGGCAGGCAACTGGTCGACTTCATTTAAATAAACAAATAAAAAATAAGATAAACTCTCAGGAATAGATAAATAATAACAAAAAAATTGTAAAGTGGAGAAAGCGAGAGCGCGCGAATGCACTCAAGCAAACACAAACAGCACAGCACGATGCGTATTTTTTTTTAAATTGACAAAATAAATCAAAAATAAATCAAAAATAAAAATAAGTGGAAAAGGCGAGAGTGCGCAAGCACACAGGAGCAAAGACAAGCAGCGAAGCTTGATGCGTAGTAAAAAAAATAATAAATAGACAACTGGTCGACCTCATTAGAAATAAAAACCCAAAAGATTAGATAGACAAACAAACAAACACATAATTGTGGAGAGAAGGGCAGTGCGCGCAGGAGCAAAGGTAAACAGCAGACAGACCTGAATCCTTATCTTTACAAGTTCGACCTCAGAACTTTGTTCAGTTTGTCTCGGTGACGGATAATGGAAGGAAGGGCAGGCAACTGGTCGACTTCATTTAAATAAACAAAGAAAAAATAAGATAAACTCTCAGGAATAGATAAATAATAACAAAAACTTGTAAAGTGGAGAAAGCGAGAGCGCGCGAATGCACTCAAGCAAACACAAACAGCACAGCACGATGCGTATTTTTTTTTTTAATTGACAAAATAAATCAAAAATAAATCAAAAATAAAAATAAGTGGAAAAGGCGAGAGTGCGCGAGCACACAGGAGCAAAGACAAGCAGCGCAGCTTGATGCGTAGTAAAAAAAATAATAAATAGACAACTGGTCGACCTCATTAGAAATAAAAACCCAAAAGATTAGATAGACAAACAAACAAACACATAAATGTGGAGAGAAGGGCAGTGCGCGCAGGAGCAAAGGTAAACAGCAGACAGACCTGAATCCTTATCTTTACAAGGTCGACCTCAGAACTTTGTTCAGTTTGTCTCGGTGACGGATAATGGAAGGAAGGGCAGGCAACTGGTCGACTTCATTTAAATAAACAAATAAAAAATAAGATGAACTCTCAGGAATAGATAAATAATAACAAAAAAATTGTAAAGTGGAGAAAGCGAGAGCGGGTGAATGCACTCAAGCAAACACAAAGAGCACAGCACGATGCGTATTTTTTTTTTAAATTGACAAAATAAATCAAAAATAAAAATAAGTGGAAAAGGCGAGAGTGCGCGAGCACACAGGAGCAAAGACAAGCAGCGTAGCTTGATGCGTAGTAAAAAAAATAATAAATAGACAACTGGTCGACCTCATTAGAAATAAAAACCCAAAAGATTAGATAGACAAACAAACAAACACATAAATGTGGAGAGAAGGGCAGTGCGCGCAGGAGCAAAGGTAAACAGCAGACAGACCTGAATCCTTATCTTTACAAGGTCGACCTCAGAACTTTGTTCAGTTTGTCTCGGTGACGGATAATGGAAGGAAGGGCAGGCAACTGGTCGACTTCATTTAAATAAACAAATAAAAAATAAGATAAACTCTCAGGAATAGATAAATAATAACAAAAAAATTGTAAAGTGGAGAAAGCGAGAGCGCGCGAATGCACTCAAGCAAACACAAACAGCACAGCACGATGCGTATTTTTTTTTTAAATTGACAAAATAAATCAAAAATAAAAATAAGTGGAAAAGGCGAGAGTGCGCGAGCACACAGGAGAAAAGACAAGCAGCGTAGCTTGATGCGTAGTAAAAAAAATAATAAATAGACAACTGGTCGACCTCATTAGAAATAAAAACCCAATGGGGGCTGGGGATATGGCCTCGTGGCAAGAGTGCCTGCCTCATATACATGAGGCCCTGGGTTTGATTCCCCAGCACCACATATACAGAAAATGGCCAGAAGTGGCGCTGTGGATCAAGTGGCAGAGTGCTAGCCTTGATCAAAAAGAAGCCAGGGACAGTGCTCAGGCCCTGAGTCCAAGGCCCAGGACTGGCCCAAAAAAAAAAAAAAAACCCAAAAGATTAGATAGACAAACAAACAAACACATAAATGTGGAGAGAAGGGCAGTGCGCGCAGGAGCAAAGGTAAACAGCAGACAGACCTGAATCCTTATCTTTACAAGGTCGACCTCAGAACTTTGTTCAGTTTGTCTCGGTGACGGATAATGGAAGGAAGGGCAGGCAACTGGTCGACTTCATTTAAATAAACAAATAAAAAATAAGATAAACTCTCAGGAATAGATAAATAATAACAAAATAATTGTAAAGTGGAGAAAGCGAGAGCGCGCGAATGCACTCAAGCAAACACAAACAGCACAGCACGATGCGTATTTTTTTTTTAAATTGACAAAATAAATCAAAAATAAATCAAAAATAAAAATAAGTGGAAAAGGCGAGAGTGCGCGAGCACACAGGAGCAAAGACAAGCAGCGCAGCTTGATGCGTAGTAAAAAAAATAATAAATAGACAACTGGTCGACCTCATTAGAAATAAAATCCCAAAGATTAGATAGACAAACAAACAAACACATAAATGTGGACAGAAGGGCAGTGCGCGCAGGAGCAAAGGTAAACAGCAGACAGACCTGAATCCTTATCTTTACAAGGTCGACCTCAGAACTTTGTTCAGTTTGTCTCGGTGACGGATAATGGAAGGAAGGGCAGGCAACTGGTCGACTTCATTTAAATAAACAAATAAAAAATAAGATAAACTCTCAGGAATAGATAAATAATAACAAAAAATTGTAAAGTGGAGAAAGCGAGAGCGCGCGAATGCACTCAAGCAAACACAAACAGCACAGCACGATGCGTATTTTTTTTAAATGACCAAAATAAATCAAAAATAAATCAAAAATAAAAATAAGTGGAAAAGGCGAGAGTGCGCGAGCACACAGGAGCAAAGACAAGCAGCGCAGCTTGATGCGTAGTAAAAAAAAATAATAAATAGACAACTGGTCGACCTCATTAGAAATAAAACCCCAAAAGATTAGATAGACAAACAAACAAACACATAAATGTGGAGAGAAGGGCAGTGCGGGCAGGAGCAAAGGTAAACAGCAGACAGACCTGAATCCTTATCTTTACAAGGTCGACCTCAGAACTTTGTTCAGTTTGTCTCGGTGACGGAAAATGGAAGGAAGGGCAGGCAACTGGTCGACTTCATTTAAATAAACAAATAAAAAATAAGATAAACTCAGGAATAGATAAATAATAACAAAAAAATTGTAAAGTGGAGAAAGCGAGAGCGCGCGAATGCACTCAAGCAAACACAAACAGCACAGCACGATGCGTATTTTTTTTTAAATTGACAAAATAAATCAAAAATAAATCAAACATAAAAATAAGTGGAAAAGGCGAGAGTGCGCGAGCACACAGGAGCAAAGACAAGCAGCGCAGCTTGATGCGTAGTAAAAAAAATAATAAATAGACAACTGGTCGACCTCATTAGAAATAAAAACCCAAAAGATTAGATAGACAAACAAACAAACACATAAATGTGGAGAGAAGGGCAGTGCATGCAGGAGCAAAGGTAAACAGCAGACAGACCTGAATCCTTATCTTTACAAGGTCGACCTCAGAACTTTGTTCAGTTTGTCTCGGTGACGAATAATGGAAGGAAGGGCAGGCAACTGGTCGACTTCATTTAAATAAACAAATAAAAAATAAGATAAACTCTCAGGAATAGATAAATAATAACAAAAAAATTGTAAAGTGGAGAAAGCGAGAGCGCGCGAATGCACTCAAGCAAACACAAACAGCACAGCACGATGCGTTTTTTTTTTAAATTGACAAAATAAATCAAAAATAAATAAAAAATAAAAATAAGTGGAAAAGGCGAGAGTGCGCGAGCACACAGGAGCAAAGACAAGAAGCGCAGCTTGATGCGTAGTAAAAAAAATAATAAATAGACAACTGGTCGACCTCATTAGAAAAAAAAACCCAAAAGATTAGATAGACAAACATCAAACACATAAATGTGGAGAGAAGGGCAGTGCGCGCTGGAGCAAAGGTAAACAGCAGACAGACCTGAATCCTTATCTTTACAAGGTCGACCTCAGAAATTTGGTCAGTTTGTCTCGGTGACGGATAATGGAAGGAAGGGCAGGCAACTGGTCGACTTCATTTAAATAAACAAATAAAATATAAGATAAACTCTCAGCAATAGATAAATAATAACAAAATAATTGTAAAGTGGAGAAAGCGAGAGCGCGCGAATGAACTCAAGCAAACACAAACAGTAGAGCACGATGCGTATTTTTTTTTAAATTGACAAAGTAAATCAAAAATAAATCAAAAATAAAAATAAGTGGAAAAGGCGA